>NW_026527296.1:0-87320 GCF_022682495.2 Desmodus rotundus | reverse complement strand
CTCCCCGTGAAGGCATCCGCGGCCTGTGGTCCTTGCTGTCCGCAAAAGGCATTCACCTGCGGAGAACCTGGGCCCAGGTGAGCGGGACCAGGCCCCACGGCAGGAGCCTAGGGAGGCCACTGGAGCCACGGGGGCCAGGGCGGGGCATTTTCCCGGGTGCTCTCTCGGGTCCCGGGTGCCCTCTCTCGCCCGGGGAGTGCCCACGCCGTCCCTTGAGCCCCGCAGGACGCCTGCATCCCGCCATAAGCGGCCCACCTCCTCCATGGAGCACGGACACAGGGGGCCGGGGTGCGAGCAACTGGCCTACGTGGCGGCAAACCCGCAGACCCCTCCGTCCCGTCCCCGCCACTGCGAAGATCCCCCTGTTCTTCCATCCGTAAAGGGGTCCCCCTTTACGGATGGAAGAACAGGGGGGAGGCGCCCAGGAGATGGCTTTTGTCCGAGCCGTGGCCGGGTGGTTTACGGGCCAAGAGGCGGGGCCGCGCAGGCGCAAGCAGGCCCCCCCCCCCCGCAAGCATCCCTCCGGGCAACGTGCCCCCACCGCCCCCCCTTGAGATATCAGGCCAGGTTCACAGGGTCCCTGGGCTGGTGTCAGAGTTAACGGAAGCCCTCCCTGCCATCCAGAGGACCGTGCGTTTTCCCGTGGACCACACTTCCCAGCAGCTCTCCCACCCCCGCAGAGGCAGAGTGCCAGGGAAGAACTAGGGACCTGGGGCCGGGAAGAGGGGCCGGCCACGGTTCCGCGCCAGGTGGAGCGGGTCCCGGCGGGCGGGCGGGCGGGCGGGACCCTCGTCCACGGACCTGTTCTCCGGTGGGGAGTCTGGCCTGTGCCCCGCCTGGGAGGCTAAGAGCCTTGCTTCGCCTGCAACGCCCCCACCCTGCCACAAGGCGGCAGACTTGGGCCCAGCCGCTTCAACCCTCCAGTCTGTGCAGAAGCACCCCAAAATGGAGTGAGACCGCTGCGACCTCAGTCCCCCAGAGCTCGAACCCCCACCTCTGTGAGGGAATCGGCGGCCTCCTGTCCTTGGCGTCCGCAAGAGGCATTCACCTGCGGCGAACCAGGGCCTCGGGAGAGCAGGGCCAGGCCCCATGGTAGGAGCCCGGGGGAGGCAACGGCAGCCTCTGCGGCCAGGCCTCGGGCTCTCGCCGGGGCTCTCTCGGGGCACGGGCACCCTCTCTCGCCTAGAGAGTGCCCACGCCGTCCCTGGAGCCCCGCGAGACACCTGCTTCCCGTGATAAGAGGCCCCCTGCCTCCATGGAGCTTGGAACTCTGGGGCCGGGCTGCGGGTCACTGGGCTAAGTGGCTGGAGACGCGCAGACCCCTCCGTCCCGACCGCCCCACTGCGAAGATCCCCCTGTTCCTCCATCCGTAAGGGGGTCGCCCCTTACGGATGGAGGAACAGGGGGGAGGCCCCCAGGAGATGGCATTTGTCAGAGCCGCCGCTGGCCGGTTTCGGGCCAAGACGCGGGACCCGGCAGGCAGAGGGCAGGCAGCCCCACCAGAAGCCTCCCTCGGGGCAACGGGCCCCACCCCGGACATATCAGGCCCGCTTCACAGAGTCCCTGGGGTCCTGTCCGTGGAACTGGAAGCTCTGCCCGCCACCCAGAGGTCCGTTCCTTTTCCCGTGGACCACACTTGCCAGCGCGTCTCCCACCCCGGCAGAGGCAGAGTGCCAGGGAAGAACTAGGGCCCCGGGGCCTCGATGAGGGGCGGGCCAGGGTTCCGCGCCTGGTGGGCAGGGGCCCGGGCGGGCCGGACCCACGCCCAGGGACCCCGTCTCCCGGGGGGACTCGGGCCTGAGACCTGCCTGGGGGGCTGAGAGTCTTTCTTGGCTCAAACGGCCCCACCCTGCCCCGAGGCGGCAAACCTGCACCGAGACGCTTCTACTCTCTAAAGTCTGGGCTGGACTTCGCGAGAAGGGACTGTGTCCGCTGGGACCCGGGTCCCACAGAGCTCGAACCCCCCTCCCCGTGAAGGCATCCGCGGCCTGTGGTCCTTGCTGTCCGCAAAAGGCATTCACCTGCGGAGAACCTGGGCCCAGGTGGGCGGGACCAGGCCCCACGGCAGGAGCCTAGGGAGGCCACTGGAGCCACGGGGGCCAGGGCGGGGCATTTTCCCGGGTGCTCTCTCGGGTCCCGGGTGCCCTCTCTCGCCCGGGGGGTGCCCACGCCGTCCCTTGAGCCCCGCAGGACGCCTGCATCCCGCCATAAGCGGCCCACCTCCTCCATGGAGCACGGACACAGGGGGCCGGGGTGCGAGCAACTGGCCTACGTGGCGGCAAACCCGCAGACCCCTCCGTCCCGTCCCCGCCACTGCGAAGATCCCCCTGTTCTTCCATCCGTAAAGGGGTCCCCCTTTACGGATGGAAGAACAGGGGGGAGGCGCCCAGGAGATGGCTTTTGTCCGAGCCGCGGCCGGGTGGTTTACGGGCCAAGAGGCGGGGCCGCGCAGGCGCAAGCAGGCCCCCCCACCGCAAGCATCCCTCCGGGCAACGTGCCCCCCCCCGCCCCCCCTTGAGATATCAGGCCAGGTTCACAGGGTCCCTGGGCTGGTGTCAGAGTTAACGGAAGCCCTCCCTGCCATCCAGAGGACCGTGCGTTTTCCCGTGGACCACACTTCCCAGCAGCTCTCCCACCCCCGCAGAGGCAGAGTGCCAGGGAAGAACTAGGGACCTGGGGCCGGGAAGAGGGGCCGGCCACGGTTCCGCGCCAGGTGGAGCGGGTCCCGGCGGGCGGGCGGGCGGGCGGGACCCTCGTCCACGGACCTGTTCTCCTGTGGGGAGTCTGGCCTGTGCCCCGCCTGGGAGGCTAAGAGCCTTGCTTCGCCTGCAACGCCCCCACCCTGCCACAAGGCGGCAGACTTGGGCCCAGCCGCTTCAACCCTCCAGTCTGTGCAGAAGCACCCAAAAATGGAGTGAGACCGCTGCGACCTCAGTCCCCCAGAGCTCGAACCCCCACCTCTGTGAGGGAATCGGCGGCCTCCTGTCCTTGGCGTCCGCAAGAGGCATTCACCTGCGGCGAACCAGGGCCTCGGGAGAGCAGGGCCAGGCCCCATGGTAGGAGCCCGGGGGAGGCAACGGCAGCCTCTGCGGCCAGGCCTCGGGCTCTCGCCGGGGCTCTCTCGGGGCACGGGCACCCTCTCTCGCCTAGAGAGTGCCCACGCCGTCCCTGGAGCCCCGCGAGACACCTGCTTCCCGTGATAAGAGGCCCCCTGCCTCCATGGAGCTTGGAACTCTGGGGCCGGGCTGCGGGTCACTGGGCTAAGTGGCTGGAGACGCGCAGACCCCTCCGTCCCGACCGCCCCACTGCGAAGATCCCCCTGTTCCTCCATCCGTAAGGGGGTCGCCCCTTACGGATGGAGGAACAGGGGGGAGGCCCCCAGGAGATGGCATTTGTCAGAGCCGCCGCTGGCCGGTTTCGGGCCAAGACGCGGGACCCGGCAGGCAGAGGGCAGGCAGCCCCACCAGAAGCCTCCCTCGGGGCAACGGGCCCCACCCCGGACATATCAGGCCCGCTTCACAGAGTCCCTGGGGTCCTGTCCGTGGAACTGGAAGCTCTGCCCGCCACCCAGAGGTCCGTTCCTTTTCCCGTGGACCACACTTGCCAGCGCGTCTCCCACCCCGGCAGAGGCAGAGTGCCAGGGAAGAACTAGGGCCCCGGGGCCTCGATGAGGGGCGGGCCAGGGTTCCGCGCCTGGTGGGCAGGGGCCCGGGCGGGCCGGACCCACGCCCAGGGACCCCGTCTCCCGGGGGGACTCGGGCCTGAGACCTGCCTGGGGGGCTGAGAGTCTTTCTTGGCTCAAACGGCCCCACCCTGCCCCGAGGCGGCAAACCTGCACCGAGACGCTTCTACTCTCTAAAGTCTGGGCTGGACTTCGCGAGAAGGGACTGTGTCCGCTGGGACCCGGGTCCCACAGAGCTCGAACCCCCCTCCCCGTGAAGGCATCCGCGGCCTGTGGTCCTTGCTGTCCGCAAAAGGCATTCACCTGCGGAGAACCTGGGCCCAGGTGAGCGGGACCAGGCCCCACGGCAGGAGCCTAGGGAGGCCACTGGAGCCACGGGGGCCAGGGCGGGGCATTTTCCCGGGTGCTCTCTCGGGTCCCGGGTGCCCTCTCTCGCCCGGGGAGTGCCCACGCCGTCCCTTGAGCCCCGCAGGACGCCTGCATCCCGCCATAAGCGGCCCACCTCCTCCATGGAGCACGGACACAGGGGGCCGGGGTGCGAGCAACTGGCCTACGTGGCGGCAAACCCGCAGACCCCTCCGTCCCGTCCCCGCCACTGCGAAGATCCCCCTGTTCTTCCATCCGTAAAGGGGTCCCCCTTTACGGATGGAAGAACAGGGGGGAGGCGCCCAGGAGATGGCTTTTGTCCGAGCCGCGGCCGGGTGGTTTACGGGCCAAGAGGCGGGGCCGCGCAGGCGCAAGCAGGCCCCCCCACCGCAAGCATCCCTCCGGGCAACGTGCCCCCCCCCGCCCCCCCTTGAGATATCAGGCCAGGTTCACAGGGTCCCTGGGCTGGTGTCAGAGTTAACGGAAGCCCTCCCTGCCATCCAGAGGACCGTGCGTTTTCCCGTGGACCACACTTCCCAGCAGCTCTCCCACCCCCGCAGAGGCAGAGTGCCAGGGAAGAACTAGGGACCTGGGGCCGGGAAGAGGGGCCGGCCACGGTTCCGCGCCAGGTGGAGCGGGTCCCGGCGGGCGGGCGGGCGGGCGGGACCCTCGTCCACGGACCTGTTCTCCTGTGGGGAGTCTGGCCTGTGCCCCGCCTGGGAGGCTAAGAGCCTTGCTTCGCCTGCAACGCCCCCACCCTGCCACAAGGCGGCAGACTTGGGCCCAGCCGCTTCAACCCTCCAGTCTGTGCAGAAGCACCCAAAAATGGAGTGAGACCGCTGCGACCTCAGTCCCCCAGAGCTCGAACCCCCACCTCTGTGAGGGAATCGGCGGCCTCCTGTCCTTGGCGTCCGCAAAAGGCATTCACCTGCGGCGAACCAGGGCCTCGGGAGAGCAGGGCCAGGCCCCATGGTAGGAGCCCGGGGGAGGCAACGGCAGCCTCTGCGGCCAGGCCTCGGGCTCTCGCCGGGGCTCTCTCGGGGCACGGGCACCCTCTCTCGCCTAGAGAGTGCCCACGCCGTCCCTGGAGCCCCGCGAGACACCTGCTTCCCGTGATAAGAGGCCCCCTGCCTCCATGGAGCTTGGAACTCTGGGGCCGGGCTGCGGGTCACTGGGCTAAGTGGCTGGAGACGCGCAGACCCCTCCGTCCCGACCGCCCCACTGCGAAGATCCCCCTGTTCCTCCATCCGTAAGGGGGTCGCCCCTTACGGATGGAGGAACAGGGGGGAGGCCCCCAGGAGATGGCATTTGTCAGAGCCGCCGCTGGCCGGTTTCGGGCCAAGACGCGGGACCCGGCAGGCAGAGGGCAGGCAGCCCCACCAGAAGCCTCCCTCGGGGCAACGGGCCCCACCCCGGACATATCAGGCCCGCTTCACAGAGTCCCTGGGGTCCTGTCCGTGGAACTGGAAGCTCTGCCCGCCACCCAGAGGTCCGTTCCTTTTCCCGTGGACCACACTTGCCAGCGCGTCTCCCACCCCGGCAGAGGCAGAGTGCCAGGGAAGAACTAGGGCCCCGGGGCCTCGATGAGGGGCGGGCCAGGGTTCCGCGCCTGGTGGGCAGGGGCCCGGGCGGGCCGGACCCACGCCCAGGGACCCCGTCTCCCGGGGGGACTCGGGCCTGAGACCTGCCTGGGGGGCTGAGAGTCTTTCTTGGCTCAAACGGCCCCACCCTGCCCCGAGGCGGCAAACCTGCACCGAGACGCTTCTACTCTCTAAAGTCTGGGCTGGACTTCGCGAGAAGGGACTGTGTCCGCTGGGACCCGGGTCCCACAGAGCTCGAACCCCCCTCCCCGTGAAGGCATCCGCGGCCTGTGGTCCTTGCTGTCCGCAAAAGGCATTCACCTGCGGAGAACTTGGGCCCAGGTGAGCGGGACCAGGCCCCACGGCAGGAGCCTAGGGAGGCCACTGGAGCCACGGGTGCCAGGGCGGGGCATTTTCCCGGGTGCTCTCTCGGGTCCCGGGTGCCATCTCTCGCCCGGGGAGTGCCCACGCCGTCCCTTGAGCCCCGCAGGACGCCTGCATCCCGCCATAAGCGGCCCACCTCCTCCATGGAGCACGGACACAGGGGGCCGGGGTGCGAGCAACTGGCCTACGTGGCGGCAAACCCGCAGACCCCTCCGTCCCGTCCCCGCCACTGCGAAGATCCCCCTGTTCTTCCATCCGTAAAGGGGTCCCCCTTTACGGATGGAAGAACAGGGGGGAGGCGCCCAGGAGATGGCTTTTGTCCGAGCCGCGGCCGGGTGGTTTACGGGCCAAGAGGCGGGGCCGCGCAGGCGCAAGCAGGCCCCCCCACCGCAAGCATCCCTCCGGGCAACGTGCCCCCCCCCGCCCCCCCTTGAGATATCAGGCCAGGTTCACAGGGTCCCTGGGCTGGTGTCAGAGTTAACGGAAGCCCTCCCTGCCATCCAGAGGACCGTGCGTTTTCCCGTGGACCACACTTCCCAGCAGCTCTCCCACCCCCGCAGAGGCAGAGTGCCAGGGAAGAACTAGGGACCTGGGGCCGGGAAGAGGGGCCGGCCACGGTTCCGCGCCAGGTGGAGCGGGTCCCGGCGGGCGGGCGGGCGGGCGGGCGGGACCCTCGTCCACGGACCTGTTCTCCTGTGGGGAGTCTGGCCTGTGCCCCGCCTGGGAGGCTGAGAGCCTTGCTTCGCCTGCAACGCCCCCACCATGCCACAAGGCGGCAGACTTGGGCCCCGCCGCTTCAACCCTCCAGTCTGTGCAGAAGCACCCAAAAATGGAGTGAGACCGCTGCGACCTCAGTCCCCCAGAGCTCGAACCCCCACCTCTGTGAGGGAATCGGCGGCCTCCTGTCCTTGGCGTCCACAAAAGGCATTCACCTGCGGCGAACCAGGGCCTCGGGAGAGCAGGGCCAGGCCCCATGGTAGGAGCCCGGGGGAGGCAACGGCAGCCTCTGCGGCCAGGCCTCGGGCTCTCGCCGGGGCTCTCTCGGGGCACGGGCACCCTCTCTCGCCTAGAGAGTGCCCACGCCGTCCCTGGAGCCCCGCGAGACACCTGCTTCCCGTGATAAGAGGCCCCCTGCCTCCATGGAGCTTGGAACTCTGGGGCCGGGCTGCGGGTCACTGGGCTAAGTGGCTGGAGACGCGCAGACCCCTCCGTCCCGACCGCCCCACTGCGAAGATCCCCCTGTTCCTCCATCCGTAAGGGGGTCGCCCCTTACGGATGGAGGAACAGGGGGGAGGCCCCCAGGAGATGGCATTTGTCAGAGCCGCCGCTGGCCGGTTTCGGGCCAAGACGCGGGACCCGGCAGGCAGAGGGCAGGCAGCCCCACCAGAAGCCTCCCTCGGGGCAACGGGCCCCACCCTGGACATATCAGGCCTGCTTCACAGAGTCCCTGGGGTCCTGTCCGTGGAACTGGAAGCTCTGCCCGCCACCCAGAGGTCCGTTCCTTTTCCCGTGGACCACACTTGCCAGCGCGTCTCCCACCCCGGCAGAGGCAGAGTGCCGGGGAAGAACTAGGGCCCCGGGGCCTCGATGAGGGGCGGGCCAGGGTTCCGCGCCTGGTGGGCAGGGGCCCGGGCGGGCCGGACCCACGCCCAGGGACCCCGTCTCCCGGGGGGACTCGGGCCTGAGACCTGCCTGGGGGGCTGAGAGTCATTCTTGGCTCAAACGGCCCCACCCTGCCCCGAGGAGGCAAACCTGCACCGAGACGCTTCTACTCTCTAAAGTCTGGGCTGGACTTTGCGAGAAGGGACTGTGTCCGCTGGGACCCGGGTCCCACAGAGCTCGAACCCCCCTCCCCGTGAAGGCATCCGCGGCCTGTGGTCCTTGCTGTCCGCAAAAGGCATTCACCTGCGGAGAACCTGGGCCCAGGTGAGCGGGACCAGGCCCCACGGCAGGAGCCTAGGGAGGCCACTGGAGCCACGGGGGCCAGGGCTGGGCATTTTCCCGGGTGCTCTCTCGGGTCCCGGGTGCCCTCTCTCGCCCGGGGAGCGCCCACGCCGTCCCTTGAGCCCCGCAGGACGCCTGCATCCCGCCATAAGCGGCCCACCTCCTCCATGGAGCACGGACACAGGGGGCCGGGGTGCGAGCAACTGGCCTACGTGGCGGCAAACCCGCAGACCCCTCCGTCCCGTCCCCGCCACTGCGAAGATCCCCCTGTTCTTCCATCCGTAAAGGGGTCCCCCTTTACGGATGGAAGAACAGGGGGGAGGCGCCCAGGAGATGGCTTTTGTCCGAGCCGCGGCCGGGTGGTTTACGGGCCAAGAGGCGGGGCCGCGCAGGCGCAAGCAGGCCCCCCCACCACAAGCATCCCTCCGGGCAACGTGCCCCCCCCCCGCCCCTTGAGATATCAGGCCAGGTTCACAGGGTCCCTGGGCTGGTGTCAGAGTTAACGGAAGCCCTCCCTGCCATCCAGAGGACCGTGCGTTTTCCCGTGGACCACACTTCCCAGCAGCTCTCCCACCCCCGCAGAGGCAGAGTGCCAGGGAAGAACTAGGGACCTGGGGCCGGGAAGAGGGGCCGGCCACGGTTCCGCGCCAGGTGGAGCGGGTCCCGGCGGGCGGGCGGGCGGGCGGGCGGGACCCTCGTCCACGGACCTGTTCTCCTGTGGGGAGTCTGGCCTGTTCCCCGCCTGGGAGGCTGAGAGCCTTGCTTCGCCTGCAACGCCCCCACCCTGCCACAAGGCGGCAGACTTGGGCCCAGCCGCTTCAACCCTCCAGTCTGTGCAGAAGCACCCAAAAATGGAGTGAGACCGCTGCGACCTCAGTCCCCCAGAGCTCGAACCCCCACCTCTGTGAGGGAATCGGCGGCCTCCTGTCCTTGGCGTCCGCAAAAGGCATTCACCTGCGGCGAACCAGGGCCTCGGGAGAGCAGGGCCAGGCCCCATGGTAGGAGCCCGGGGGAGGCAACGGCAGCCTCTGCGGCCAGGCCTCGGGCTCTCGCCGGGGCTCTCTCGGGGCACGGGCACCCTCTCTCGCCTAGAGAGTGCCCACGCCGTCCCTGGAGCCCCGCGAGACACCTGCTTCCCGTGATAAGAGGCCCCCTGCCTCCATGGAGCTTGGAACTCTGGGGCCGGGCTGCGGGTCACTGGGCTAAGTGGCTGGAGACGCGCAGACCCCTCCGTCCCGACCGCCCCACTGCGAAGATCCCCCTGTTCCTCCATCCGTAAGGGGGTCGCCCCTTACGGATGGAGGAACAGGGGGGAGGCCCCCAGGAGATGGCATTTGTCAGAGCCGCCGCTGGCCGGTTTCGGGCCAAGACGCGGGACCCGGCAGGCAGAGGGCAGGCAGCCCCACCAGAAGCCTCCCTCGGGGCAACGGGCCCCACCCTGGACATATCAGGCCTGCTTCACAGAGTCCCTGGGGTCCTGTCCGTGGAACTGGAAGCTCTGCCCGCCACCCAGAGGTCCGTTCCTTTTCCCGTGGACCACACTTGCCAGCGCGTCTCCCACCCCGGCAGAGGCAGAGTGCCGGGGAAGAACTAGGGCCCCGGGGCCTCGATGAGGGGCGGGCCAGGGTTCCGCGCCTGGTGGGCAGGGGCCCGGGCGGGCCGGACCCACGCCCAGGGACCCCGTCTCCCGGGGGGACTCGGGCCTGAGACCTGCCTGGGGGGCTGAGAGTCTTTCTTGGCTCAAACGGCCCCACCCTGCCCCGAGGCGGCAAACCTGCACCGAGACGCTTCTACTCTCTAAAGTCTGGGCTGGACTTCGCGAGAAGGGACTGTGTCCGCTGGGACCCGGGTCCCACAGAGCTCGAACCCCCCTCCCCGTGAAGGCATCCGCGGCCTGTGGTCCTTGCTGTCCGCAAAAGGCATTCACCTGCGGAGAACCTGGGCCCAGGTGAGCGGGACCAGGCCCCACGGCAGGAGCCTAGGGAGGCCACTGGAGCCACGGGGGCCAGGGCGGGGCATTTTCCCGGGTGCTGTCTCGGGTCCCGGGTGCCCTCTCTCGCCCGGGGAGCGCCCACGCCGTCCCTTGAGCCCCGCAGGACGCCTGCATCCCGCCATAAGCGGCCCACCTCCTCCATGGAGCACGGACACAGGGGGCCGGGGTGCGAGCAACTGGCCTACGTGGCGGCAAACCCGCAGACCCCTCCGTCCCGTCCCCGCCACTGCGAAGATCCCCCTGTTCTTCCATCCGTAAAGGGGTCCCCCTTTACGGATGGAAGAACAGGGGGGAGGCGCCCAGGAGATGGCTTTTGTCCGAGCCGCGGCCGGGTGGTTTACGGGCCAAGAGGCGGGGCCGCGCAGGCGCAAGCAGGCCCCCCCACCACAAGCATCCCTCCGGGCAACGTGCCCCCCCACCTCCCCTTGAGATATCAGGCCAGGTTCACAGGGTCCCTGGGCTGGTGTCAGAGTTAACGGAAGCCCTCCCTGCCATCCAGAGGACCGTGCGTTTTCCCGTGGACCACACTTCCCAGCAGCTCTCCCACCCCCGCAGAGGCAGAGTGCCAGGGAAGAACTAGGGACCTGGGGCCGGGAAGAGGGGCCGGCCACGGTTCCGCGCCAGGTGGAGCGGGTCCCGGCGGGCGGGCGGGCGGGCGGGCGGGACCCTCGTCCACGGACCTGTTCTCCTGTGGGGAGTCTGGCCTGTGCCCCGCCTGGGAGGCTAAGAGCCTTGCTTCGCCTGCAACGCCCCCACCCTGCCACAAGGCGGCAGACTTGGGCCCAGCCGCTTCAACCCTCCAGTCTGTGCAGAAGCACCCAAAAATGGAGTGAGACCGCTGCGACCTCAGTCCCCGAGAGCTCGAACCCCCACCTCTGTGAGGGAATCGGCGGACTCCTGTCCTTGGCGTCCGCAAAAGGCATTCACCTGTGGCGAACCAGGGCCTCGGGAGAGCAGGGCCAGGCCCCATGGTAGGAGCCCGGGGGAGGCAACGGCAGCCTCTGCGGCCAGGCCTCGGGCTCTCGCCGGGGCTCTCTCGGGGCACGGGCACCCTCTCTCGCCTAGAGAGTGCCCACGCCGTCCCTGGAGCCCCGCGAGACACCTGCTTCCCGTGATAAGAGGCCCCCTGCCTCCATGGAGCTTGGAACTCTGGGGCCGGGCTGCGGGTCACTGGGCTAAGTGGCTTGAGACGCGCAGACCCCTCCGTCCCGACCGCCCCACTGCGAAGATCCCCCTGTTCCTCCATCCGTAAGGGGGTCGCCCCTTACGGATGGAGGAACAGGGGGGAGGCCCCCAGGAGATGGCATTTGTCAGAGCCGCCGCTGGCCGGTTTCGGGCCAAGACGCGGGACCCGGCAGGCAGAGGGCAGGCAGCCCCACCAGAAGCCTCCCTTGGGGCAACGGGCCCCACCCTGGACATATCAGGCCTGCTTCACAGAGTCCCTGGGGTCCTGTCCGTGGAACTGGAAGCTCTGCCCGCCACCCAGAGGTCCGTTCCTTTTCCCGTGGACCACACTTGCCAGCGCGTCTCCCACCCCGGCAGAGGCAGAGTGCCGGGGAAGAACTAGGGCCCCGGGGCCTCGATGAGGGGCGGGCCAGGGTTCCGCGCCTGGTGGGCAGGGGCCCGGGCGGGCCGGACCCACGCTCAGGGACCCCGTCTCCTGGGGGGACTCGGGCCTGAGACCTGCCTGGGGGGCTGAGAGTCTTTCTTGGCTCAAACGGCCCCACCCTGCCCCGAGGCGGCAAACCTGCACCGAGACGCTTCTACTCTCTAAAGTCTGGGCTGGACTTCGCGAGAAGGGACTGTGTCCGCTGGGACCCGGGTCCCACAGAGCTCGAACCCCCCTCCCCGTGAAGGCATCCGCGGCCTGTGGTCCTTGCTGTCCGCAAAAGGCATTCACCTGCGGAGAACCTGGGCCCAGGTGAGCGGGACCAGGCCCCACGGCAGGAGCCTAGGGAGGCCACTGGAGCCACGGGGGCCAGGGCTGGGCATTTTCCCGGGTGCTCTCTCGGGTCCCGGGTGCCCTCTCTCGCCCGGGGAGCGCCCACGCCGTCCCTTGAGCCCCGCAGGACGCCTGCATCCCGCCATAAGCGGCCCACCTCCTCCATGGAGCACGGACACAGGGGGCCGGGGTGCGAGCAACTGGCCTACGTGGCGGCAAACCCGCAGACCCCTCCGTCCCGTCCCCGCCACTGCGAAGATCCCCCTGTTCTTCCATCCGTAAAGGGGTCCCCCTTTACGGATGGAAGAACAGGGGGGAGGCGCCCAGGAGATGGCTTTTGTCCGAGCCGCGGCCGGGTGGTTTACGGGCCAAGAGGCGGGGCCGCGCAGGCGCAAGCAGGCCCCCCCACCACAAGCATCCCTCCGGGCAACGTGCCCCCCCACCCCCCCTTGAGATATCAGGCCAGGTTCACAGGGTCCCTGGGCTGGTGTCAGAGTTAACGGAAGCCCTCCCTGCCATCCAGAGGACCGTGCGTTTTCCCGTGGACCACACTTCCCAGCAGCTCTCCCACCCCCGCAGAGGCAGAGTGCCAGGGAAGAACTAGGGACCTGGGGCCGGGAAGAGGGGCCGGCCACGGTTCCGCGCCAGGTGGAGCGGGTCCCGGCGGGCGGGCGGGCGGGCGGGCGGGACCCTCGTCCACGGACCTGTTCTCCTGTGGGGAGTCTGGCCTGTGCCCCGCCTGGGAGGCTGAGAGCCTTGCTTCGCCTGCAACGCCCCCACCCTGCCACAAGGCGGCAGACTTGGGCCCAGCCGCTTCAACCCTCCAGTCTGTGCAGAAGCACCCAAAAATGGAGTGAGACCGCTGCGACCTCAGTCCCCGAGAGCTCGAACCCCCACCTCTGTGAGGGAATCGGCGGACTCCTGTCCTTGGCGTCCGCAAAAGGCATTCACCTGCGGCGAACCAGGGCCTCGGGAGAGCAGGGCCAGGCCCCATGGTAGGAGCCCGGGGGAGGCAACGGCAGCCTCTGCGGCCAGGCCTCGGGCTCTCGCCGGGGCTCTCTCGGGGCACGGGCACCCTCTCTCGCCTAGAGAGTGCCCACGCCGTCCCTGGAGCCCCGCGAGACACCTGCTTCCCGTGATAAGAGGCCCCCTGCCTCCATGGAGCTTGGAACTCTGGGGCCGGGCTGCGGGTCACTGGGCTAAGTGGCTGGAGACGCGCAGACCCCTCCGTCCCGACCGCCCCACTGCGAAGATCCCCCTGTTCCTCCATCCGTAAGGGGGTCGCCCCTTACGGATGGAGGAACAGGGGGGAGGCCCCCAGGAGATGGCATTTGTCAGAGCCGCCGCTGGCCGGTTTCGGGCCAAGACGCGGGACCCGGCAGGCAGAGGGCAGGCAGCCCCACCAGAAGCCTCCCTCGGGGCAACGGGCCCCACCCTGGACATATCAGGCCCGCTTCACAGAGTCCCTGGGGTCCTGTCCGTGGAACTGGAAGCTCTGCCCGCCACCCAGAGGTCCGTTCCTTTTCCCGTGGACCACACTTGCCAGCGCGTCTCCCACCCCGGCAGAGGCAGAGTGCCAGGGAAGAACTAGGGCCCCGGGGCCTCGATGAGGGGCGGGCCAGGGTTCCGCGCCTGGTGGGCAGGGGCCCGGGCGGGCCGGACCCACGCCCAGGGACCCCGTCTCCTGGGGGGACTCGGGCCTGAGACCTGCCTGGGGGGCTGAGAGTCTTTCTTGGCTCAAACGGCCCCACCCTGCCCCGAGGCGGCAAACCTGCACCGAGACGCTTCTACTCTCTAAAGTCTGGGCTGGACTTCGCGAGAAGGGACTGTGTCCGCTGGGACCCGGGTCCCACAGAGCTCGAACCCCCCTCCCCGTGAAGGCATCCGCGGCCTGTGGTCCTTGCTGTCCGCAAAAGGCATTCACCTGCGGAGAACCTGGGCCCAGGTGAGCGGGACCAGGCCCCACGGCAGGAGCCTAGGGAGGCCACTGGAGCCACGGGGGCCAGGGCTGGGCATTTTCCCGGGTGCTCTCTCGGGTCCCGGGTGCCCTCTCTCGCCCGGGGAGCGCCCACGCCGTCCCTTGAGCCCCGCAGGACGCCTGCATCCCGCCATAAGCGGCCCACCTCCTCCATGGAGCACGGACACAGGGGGCCGGGGTGCGAGCAACTGGCCTACGTGGCGGCAAACCCGCAGACCCCTCCGTCCCGTCCCCGCCACTGCGAAGATCCCCCTGTTCTTCCATCCGTAAAGGGGTCCCCCTTTACGGATGGAAGAACAGGGGGGAGGCGCCCAGGAGATGGCTTTTGTCCGAGCCGCGGCCGGGTGGTTTACGGGCCAAGAGGCGGGGCCGCGCAGGCGCAAGCAGGCCCCCCCACCACAAGCATCCCTCCGGGCAACGTGCCCCCCCACCCCCCCTTGAGATATCAGGCCAGGTTCACAGGGTCCCTGGGCTGGTGTCAGAGTTAACGGAAGCCCTCCCTGCCATCCAGAGGACCGTGCGTTTTCCCGTGGACCACACTTCCCAGCAGCTCTCCCACCCCCGCAGAGGCAGAGTGCCAGGGAAGAACTAGGGACCTGGGGCCCGGAAGAGGGGCCGGCCACGGTTCCGCGCCAGGTGGAGCGGGTCCCGGCGGGCGGGCGGGCGGGCGGGCGGGACCCTCGTCCACGGACCTGTTCTCCTGTGGGGAGTCTGGCCTGTGCCCCACCTGGGAGGCTGAGAGCCTTGCTTCGCCTGCAACGCCCCCACCCTGCCACAAGGCGGCAGACTTGGGCCCAGCCGCTTCAACCCTCCAGTCTGTGCAGAAGCACCCAAAAATGGAGTGAGACCGCTGCGACCTCAGTCCCCCAGAGCTCGAACCCCCACCTCTGTGAGGGAATCGGCGGACTCCTGTCCTTGGCGTCCGCAAAAGGCATTCACCTGCGGCGAACCAGGGCCTCGGGAGAGCAGGGCCAGGCCCCATGGTAGGAGCCCGGGGGAGGCAACGGCAGCCTCTGCGGCCAGGCCTCGGGCTCTCGCCGGGGCTCTCTCGGGGCACGGGCACCCTCTCTCGCCTAGAGAGTGCCCACGCCGTCCCTGGAGCCCCGCGAGACACCTGCTTCCCGTGATAAGAGGCCCCCTGCCTCCATGGAGCTTGGAACTCTGGGGCCGGGCTGCGGGTCACTGGGCTAAGTGGCTGGAGACGCGCAGACCCCTCCGTCCCGACCGCCCCACTGCGAAGATCCCCCTGTTCCTCCATCCGTAAGGGGGTCGCCCCTTACGGATGGAGGAACAGGGGGGAGGCCCCCAGGAGATGGCATTTGTCAGAGCCGCCGCTGGCCGGTTTCGGGCCAAGACGCGGGACCCGGCAGGCAGAGGGCAGGCAGCCCCACCAGAAGCCTCCCTCGGGGCAACGGGCCCCACCCTGGACATATCAGGCCCGCTTCACAGAGTCCCTGGGGTCCTGTCCGTGGAACTGGAAGCTCTGCCCGCCACCCAGAGGTCCGTTCCTTTTCCCGTGGACCACACTTGCCAGCGCGTCTCCCACCCCGGCAGAGGCAGAGTGCCAGGGAAGAACTAGGGCCCCGGGGCCTCGATGAGGGGCGGGCCAGGGTTCCGCGCCTAGTGGGCAGGGGCCCGGGCGGGCCGGACCCACGCCCAGGGACCCCGTCTCCCGGGGGGACTCGGGCCTGAGACCTGCCTGGGGGGCTGAGAGTCTTTCTTGGCTCAAACGGCCCCACCCTGCCCCGAGACGGCAAACCTGCACCGAGACGCTTCTACTCTCTAAAGTCTGGGCTGGACTTCGCGAGAAGGGACTGTGTCCGCTGGGACCCGGGTCCCACAGAGTTCGAACCCCCCTCCCCGTGAAGGCATCCGCGGCCTGTGGTCCTTGCTGTCCGCAAAAGGCATTCACCTGCGGAGAACCTGGGCCCAGGTGAGCGGGACCAGGCCCCACGGCAGGAGCCTAGGGAGGCCATTGGAGCCACGGGGGCCAGGGCGGGGCATTTTCCCGGGTGCTCTCTCGGGTCCCGGGTGCCCTCTCTCGCCCGGGGAGTGCCCACGCCGTCCCTTGAGCCCCGCAGGACGCCTGCATCCCGCCATAAGCGGCCCACCTCCTCCATGGAGCACGGACACAGGGGGCCAGGGTGCGACCAACAGGCCCTCGTGGCGGCAAACCCGCAGACCCCTCCGTCCCGTCCCCGCCACTGCGAAGATCCCCCTGTTCTTCCATCCATAAAGGGGTCCCCCTTTACGGATGGAAGAACAGGGGGGAGGCGCCCAGGAGATGGCTTTTGTCCGAGCCGCGGCCGGGTGGTTTACGGGCCAAGAGGCGGGGCCGCGCAGGCGCAAGCAGGCCCCCCCCCCCCCCCCGCAAGCATCCCTCCGGGCAACGTGCCCCCCCCGCCCCCCCTTGAGATATCAGGCCAGGTTCACAGGGTCCCTGGGCTGGTGTCAGAGTTAACGGAAGCCCTCCCTGCCATCCAGAGGACCGTGCGTTTTCCCGTGGACCACACTTCCCAGCAGCTCTCCCACCCCCGCAGAGGCAGAGTGCCAGGGAAGAACTAGGGACCTGGGGCCGGGAAGAGGGGCCGGCCACGGTTCCGCGCCAGGTGGAGCGGGTCCCGGCGTGCGGGCGGGCGGGCGGGACCCTCGTCCACGGACCTGTTCTCCTGTGGGGAGTCTGGCCTGTGCCCCGCCTGGGAGGCTAAGAGCCTTGCTTCGCCTGCAACGCCCCCACCCTGCCACAAGGCGGCAGACTTGGGCCCAGCCGCTTCAACCCTCCAGTCTGTGCAGAAGCACCCCAAAATGGAGTGAGACCGCTGCGACCTCAGTCCCCCAGAGCTCGAACCCCCACCTCTGTGAGGGAATCGGCGGCCTCCTGTCCTTGGCGTCCGCAAGAGGCATTCACCTGCGGCGAACCAGGGCCTCGGGAGAGCAGGGCCAGGCCCCATGGTAGGAGCCCGGGGGAGGCAACGGCAGCCTCTGCGGCCAGGCCTCGGGCTCTCGCCGGGGCTCTCTCGGGGCACGGGCACCCTCTCTCGCCTAGAGAGTGCCCACGCCGTCCCTGGAGCCCCGCGAGACACCTGCTTCCCGTGATAAGAGGCCCCCTGCCTCCATGGAGCTTGGAACTCTGGGGCCGGGCTGCGGGTCACTGGGCTAAGTGGCTGGAGACGCGCAGACCCCTCCGTCCCGACCGCCCCACTGCGAAGATCCCCCTGTTCCTCCATCCGTAAGGGGGTCGCCCCTTACGGATGGAGGAACAGGGGGGAGGCCCCCAGGAGATGGCATTTGTCAGAGCCGCCGCTGGCCGGTTTCGGGCCAAGACGCGGGACCCGGCAGGCAGAGGGCAGGCAGCCCCACCAGAAGCCTCCCTCGGGGCAACGGGCCCCACCCCGGACATATCAGGCCCGCTTCACAGAGTCCCTGGGGTCCTGTCCGTGGAACTGGAAGCTCTGCCCGCCACCCAGAGGTCCGTTCCTTTTCCCGTGGACCACACTTGCCAGCGCGTCTCCCACCCCGGCAGAGGCAGAGTGCCAGGGAAGAACTAGGGCCCCGGGGCCTCGATGAGGGGCGGGCCAGGGTTCCGCGCCTGGTGGGCAGGGGCCCGGGCGGGCCGGACCCACGCCCAGGGACCCCGTCTCCCGGGGGGACTCGGGCCTGAGACCTGCCTGGGGGGCTGAGAGTCTTTCTTGGCTCAAACGGCCCCACCCTGCCCCGAGGCGGCAAACCTGCACCGAGACGCTTCTACTCTCTATAGTCTGGGCTGGACTTCGCGAGAAGGGACTGTGTCCGCTGGGACCCGGGTCCCACAGAGCTCGAACCCCCCTCCCCGTGAAGGCATCCGCGGCCTGTGGTCCTTGCTGTCCGCAAAAGGCATTCACCTGCGGAGAACCTGGGCCCAGGTGAGCGGGACCAGGCCCCACGGCAGGAGCCTAGGGAGGCCACTGGAGCCACCGGGGCCAGGGCGGGGCATTTTCCCGGGTGCTCTCTCGGGTCCCGGGTGCCCTCTCTCGCCCGGGGAGTGCCCACGCCGTCCGCCGTCCCTTGAGCCCCGCAGGACGCCTGCATCCCGCCATAAGCGGCCCACCTCCTCCATGGAGCACGGACACAGGGGGCCGGGGTGCGAGCAACTGGCCCTCGTGGCGGCAAACCCGCAGACCCCTCCGTCCCGTCCCCGCCACTGCGAAGATCCCCCTGTTCTTCCATCCGTAAAGGGGTCCCCCTTTACGGATGGAAGAACAGGGGGGAGGCGCCCAGGAGATGGCTTTTGTCCGAGCCGTGGCCGGGTGGTTTACGGGCCAAGAGGCGGGGCCGCGCAGGCGCAAGCAGGCCCCCCCCCCCCCGCAAGCATCCCTCCGGGCAACGTGCCCCCACCGCCCCCCCTTGAGATATCAGGCCAGGTTCACAGGGTCCCTGGGCTGGTGTCAGAGTTAACGGAAGCCCTCCCTGCCATCCAGAGGACCGTGCGTTTTCCCGTGGACCACACTTCCCAGCAGCTCTCCCACCCCCGCAGAGGCAGAGTGCCAGGGAAGAACTAGGGACCTGGGGCCGGGAAGAGGGGCCGGCCACGGTTCCGCGCCAGGTGGAGCGGGTCCCGGCGGGCGGGCGGGCGGGCGGGACCCTCGTCCACGGACCTGTTCTCCGGTGGGGAGTCTGGCCTGTGCCCCGTCTGGGAGGCTAAGAGCCTTGCTTCGCCTGCAACGCCCCCACCCTGCCACAAGGCGGCAGACTTGGGCCCAGCCGCTTCAACCCTCCAGTCTGTGCAGAAGCACCCCAAAATGGAGTGAGACCGCTGCGACCTCAGTCCCCCAGAGCTCGAACCCCCACCTCTGTGAGGGAATCGGCGGCCTCCTGTCCTTGGCGTCCGCAAGAGGCATTCACCTGCGGCGAACCAGGGCCTCGGGAGAGCAGGGCCAGGCCCCATGGTAGGAGCCCGGGGGAGGCAACGGCAGCCTCTGCGGCCAGGCCTCGGGCTCTCGCCGGGGCTCTCTCGGGGCACGGGCACCCTCTCTCGCCTAGAGAGTGCCCACGCCGTCCCTGGAGCCCCGCGAGACACCTGCTTCCCGTGATAAGAGGCCCCCTGCCTCCATGGAGCTTGGAACTCTGGGGCCGGGCTGCGGGTCACTGGGCTAAGTGGCTGGAGACGCGCAGACCCCTCCGTCCCGACCGCCCCACTGCGAAGATCCCCCTGTTCCTCCATCCGTAAGGGGGTCGCCCCTTACGGATGGAGGAACAGGGGGGAGGCCCCCAGGAGATGGCATTTGTCAGAGCCGCCGCTGGCCGGTTTCGGGCCAAGACGCGGGACCCGGCAGGCAGAGGGCAGGCAGCCCCACCAGAAGCCTCCCTCGGGGCAACGGGCCCCACCCCGGACATATCAGGCCCGCTTCACAGAGTCCCTGGGGTCCTGTCCGTGGAACTGGAAGCTCTGCCCGCCACCCAGAGGTCCGTTCCTTTTCCCGTGGACCACACTTGCCAGCGCGTCTCCCACCCCGGCAGAGGCAGAGTGCCAGGGAAGAACTAGGGCCCCGGGGCCTCGATGAGGGGCGGGCCAGGGTTCCGCGCCTGGTGGGCAGGGGCCCGGGCGGGCCGGACCCACGCCCAGGGACCCCGTCTCCCGGGGGGACTCGGGCCTGAGACCTGCCTGGGGGGCTGAGAGTCTTTCTTGGCTCAAACGGCCCCACCCTGCCCCGAGGCGGCAAACCTGCACCGAGACGCTTCTACTCTCTAAAGTCTGGGCTGGACTTCGCGAGAAGGGACTGTGTCCGCTGGGACCCGGGTCCCACAGAGCTCGAACCCCCCTCCCCGTGAAGGCATCCGCGGCCTGTGGTCCTTGCTGTCCGCAAAAGGCATTCACCTGCGGAGAACCTGGGCCCAGGTGGGCGGGACCAGGCCCCACGGCAGGAGCCTAGGGAGGCCACTGGAGCCACGGGGGCCAGGGCGGGGCATTTTCCCGGGTGCTCTCTCGGGTCCCGGGTGCCCTCTCTCGCCCGGGGAGTGCCCACGCCGTCCCTTGAGCCCCGCAGGACGCCTGCATCCCGCCATAAGCGGCCCACCTCCTCCATGGAGCACGGACACAGGGGGCCGGGGTGCGACCAACAGGCCCTCGTGGCGGCAAACCCGCAGACCCCTCCGTCCCGTCCCCGCCACTGCGAAGATCCCCCTGTTCTTCCATCCATAAAGGGGTCCCCCTTTACGGATGGAAGAACAGGGGGGAGGCGCCCAGGAGATGGCTTTTGTCCGAGCCGCGGCCGGGTGGTTTACGGGCCAAGAGGCGGGGCCGCGCAGGCGCAAGCAGGCCCCCCCCCCCCCCCGCAAGCATCCCTCCGGGCAACGTGCCCCCCCCCGCCCCCCCTTGAGATATCAGGCCAGGTTCACAGGGTCCCTGGGCTGGTGTCAGAGTTAACGGAAGCCCTCCCTGCCATCCAGAGGACCGTGCGTTTTCCCGTGGACCACACTTCCCAGCAGCTCTCCCACCCCCGCAGAGGCAGAGTGCCAGGGAAGAACTAGGGACCTGGGGCCGGGAAGAGGGGCCGGCCACGGTTCCGCGCCAGGTGGAGCGGGTCCCGGCGGGCGGGCGGGCGGGCGGGACCCTCGTCCACGGACCTGTTCTCCTGTGGGGAGTCTGGCCTGTGCCCCGCCTGGGAGGCTAAGAGCCTTGCTTCGCCTGCAACGCCCCCACCCTGCCACAAGGCGGCAGACTTGGGCCCAGCCGCTTCAACCCTCTAGTCTGTGCAGAAGCACCCCAAAATGGAGTGAGACCGCTGCGACCTCAGTCCCCCAGAGCTCGAACCCCCACCTCTGTGAGGGAATCGGCGGCCTCCTGTCCTTGGCGTCCGCAAGAGGCATTCACCTGCGGCGAACCAGGGCCTCGGGAGAGCAGGGCCAGGCCCCATGGTAGGAGCCCGGGGGAGGCAACGGCAGCCTCTGCGGCCAGGCCTCGGGCTCTCGCCGGGGCTCTCTCGGGGCACGGGCACCCTCTCTCGCCTAGAGAGTGCCCACGCCGTCCCTGGAGCCCCGCGAGACACCTGCTTCCCGTGATAAGAGGCCCCCTGCCTCCATGGAGCTTGGAACTCTGGGGCCGGGCTGCGGGTCACTGGGCTAAGTGGCTGGAGACGCGCAGACCCCTCCGTCCCGACCGCCCCACTGCGAAGATCCCCCTGTTCCTCCATCCGTAAGGGGGTCGCCCCTTACGGATGGAGGAACAGGGGGGAGGCCCCCAGGAGATGGCATTTGTCAGAGCCGACGCTGGCCGGTTTCGGGCCAAGACGCGGGACCCGGCAGGCAGAGGGCAGGCAGCCCCACCAGAAGCCTCCCTCGGGGCAACGGGCCCCACCCCGGACATATCAGGCCCGCTTCACAGAGTCCCTGGGGTCCTGTCCGTGGAACTGGAAGCTCTGCCCGCCACCCAGAGGTCCGTTCCTTTTCCCGTGGACCACACTTGCCAGCGCGTCTCCCACCCCGGCAGAGGCAGAGTGCCAGGGAAGAACTAGGGCCCCGGGGCCTCGATGAGGGGCGGGCCAGGGTTCCGCGCCTGGTGGGCAGGGGCCCGGGCGGGCCGGACCCACGCCCAGGGACCCCGTCTCCCGGGGGGACTCGGGCCTGAGACCTGCCTGGGGGGCTGAGAGTCTTTCTTGGCTCAAACGGCCCCACCCTGCCCCGAGGCGGCAAACCTGCACCGAGACGCTTCTACTCTCTATAGTCTGGGCTGGACTTCGCGAGAAGGGACTGTGTCCGCTGGGACCCGGGTCCCACAGAGCTCGAACCCCCCTCCCCGTGAAGGCATCCGCGGCCTGTGGTCCTTGCTGTCCGCAAAAGGCATTCACCTGCGGAGAACCTGGGCCCAGGTGAGCGGGACCAGGCCCCACGGCAGGAGCCTAGGGAGGCCACTGGAGCCACGGGGGCCAGGGCTGGGCATTTTCCCGGGTGCCCTCTCTCGCCCGGGGAGTGCCCACGCCGTCCCTTGAGCCCCGCAGGACGCCTGCATCCCGCCATAAGCGGCCCACCTCCTCCATGGAGCACGGACACAGGGGGCCGTGGTGCGAGCAACTGGCCTACGTGGCGGCAAACCCGCAGACCCCTCCGTCCCGTCCCCGCCACTGCGAAGATCCCCCTGTTCTTCCATCCGTACAGGGGTCCCCCTTTACGGATGGAAGAACAGGGGGGAGGCGCCCAGGAGATGGCTTTTGTCCGAGCCGCGGCCGGGTGGTTTACGGGCCAAGAGGCGGGGCCGCGCAGGCGCAAGCAGGCCCCCCCACCACAAGCATCCCTCCGGGCAACGTGCCCCCCCACCTCCCCTTGAGATATCAGGCCAGGTTCACAGGGTCCCTGGGCTGGTGTCAGAGTTAACGGAAGCCCTCCCTGCCATCCAGAGGACCGTGCGTTTTCCCGTGGACCACACTTCCCAGCAGCTCTCCCACCCCCGCAGAGGCAGAGTGCCAGGGAAGAACTAGGGACCTGGGGCCGGGAAGAGGGGCCGGCCACGGTTCCGCGCCAGGTGGAGCGGGTCCCGGCGGGCGGGCGGGCGGGCGGGCGGGACCCTCGTCCACGGACCTGTTCTCCTGTGGGGAGTCTGGCCTGTGCCCCGCCTGGGAGGCTAAGAGCCTTGCTTCGCCTGCAACGCCCCCACCCTGCCACAAGGCGGCAGACTTGGGCCCAGCCGCTTCAACCCTCCAGTCTGTGCAGAAGCACCCAAAAATGGAGTGAGACCGCTGCGACCTCAGTCCCCGAGAGCTCGAACCCCCACCTCTGTGAGGGAATCGGCGGACTCCTGTCCTTGGCGTCCGCAAAAGGCATTCACCTGTGGCGAACCAGGGCCTCGGGAGAGCAGGGCCAGGCCCCATGGTAGGAGCCCGGGGGAGGCAACGGCAGCCTCTGCGGCCAGGCCTCGGGCTCTCGCCGGGGCTCTCTCGGGGCACGGGCACCCTCTCTCGCCTAGAGAGTGCCCACGCCGTCCCTGGAGCCCCGCGAGACACCTGCTTCCCGTGATAAGAGGCCCCCTGCCTCCATGGAGCTTGGAACTCAGGGGCCGGGCTGCGGGTCACTGGGCTAAGTGGCTTGAGACGCGCAGACCCCTCCGTCCCGACCGCCCCACTGCGAAGATCCCCCTGTTCCTCCATCCGTAAGGGGGTCGCCCCTTACGGATGGAGGAACAGGGGGGAGGCCCCCAGGAGATGGCATTTGTGAGAGCCGCCGCTGGCCGGTTTCGGGCCAAGACGCGGGACCGGGCAGGCAGAGGGCAGGCAGCCCCACCAGAAGCCTCCCTTGGGGCAACGGGCCCCACCCTGGACATATCAGGCCTGCTTCACAGAGTCCCTGGGGTCCTGTCCGTGGAACTGGAAGCTCTGCCCGCCACCCAGAGGTCCGTTCCTTTTCCCGTGGACCACACTTGCCAGCGCGTCTCCCACCCCGGCAGAGGCAGAGTGCCGGGGAAGAACTAGGGCCCCGGGGCCTCGATGAGGGGCGGGCCAGGGTTCCGCGCCTGGTGGGCAGGGGCCCGGGCGGGCCGGACCCACGCCCAGGGACCCCGTCTCCTGGGGGGACTCGGGCCTGAGACCTGCCTGGGGGGCTGAGAGTCTTTCTTGGCTCAAACGGCCCCACCCTGCCCCGAGGCGGCAAACCTGCACCGAGACGCTTCTACTCTCTAAAGTCTGGGCTGGACTTCGCGAGAAGGGACTGTGTCCGCTGGGACCCGGGTCCCACAGAGCTCGAACCCCCCTCCCCGTGAAGGCATCCGCGGCCTGTGGTCCTTGCTGTCCGCAAAAGGCATTCACCTGCGGAGAACCTGGGCCCAGGTGAGCGGGACCAGGCCCCACGGCAGGAGCCTAGGGAGGCCACTGGAGCCACGGGGGCCAGGGCGGGGCATTTTCCCGGGTGCTGTCTCGGGTCCCGGGTGCCCTCTCTCGCCCGGGGAGCGCCCACGCCGTCCCTTGAGCCCCGCAGGACGCCTGCATCCCGCCATAAGCGGCCCACCTCCTCCATGGAGCACGGACACAGGGGGCCGGGGTGCGAGCAACTGGCCTACGTGGCGGCAAACCCGCAGACCCCTCCGTCCCGTCCCCGCCACTGCGAAGATCCCCCTGTTCTTCCATCCGTAAAGGGGTCCCCCTTTACGGATGGAAGAACAGGGGGGAGGCGCCCAGGAGATGGCTTTTGTCCGAGCCGCGGCCGGGTGGTTTACGGGCCAAGAGGCGGGGCCGCGCAGGCGCAAGCAGGCCCCCCCACCACAAGCATCCCTCCGGGCAACGTGCCCCCCCACCTCCCCTTGAGATATCAGGCCAGGTTCACAGGGTCCCTGGGCTGGTGTCAGAGTTAACGGAAGCCCTCCCTGCCATCCAGAGGACCGTGCGTTTTCCCGTGGACCACACTTCCCAGCAGCTCTCCCACCCCCGCAGAGGCAGAGTGCCAGGGAAGAACTAGGGACCTGGGGCCGGGAAGAGGGGCCGGCCACGGTTCCGCGCCAGGTGGAGCGGGTCCCGGCGGGCGGGCGGGCGGGCGGGCGGGACCCTCGTCCACGGACCTGTTCTCCTGTGGGGAGTCTGGCCTGTGCCCCGCCTGGGAGGCTAAGAGCCTTGCTTCGCCTGCAACGCCCCCACCCTGCCACAAGGCGGCAGACTTGGGCCCAGCCGCTTCAACCCTCCAGTCTGTGCAGAAGCACCCAAAAATGGAGTGAGACCGCTGCGACCTCAGTCCCCGAGAGCTCGAACCCCCACCTCTGTGAGGGAATCGGCGGACTCCTGTCCTTGGCGTCCGCAAAAGGCATTCACCTGTGGCGAACCAGGGCCTCGGGAGAGCAGGGCCAGGCCCCATGGTAGGAGCCCGGGGGAGGCAACGGCAGCCTCTGCGGCCAGGCCTCGGGCTCTCGCCGGGGCTCTCTCGGGGCACGGGCACCCTCTCTCGCCTAGAGAGTGCCCACGCCGTCCCTGGAGCCCCGCGAGACACCTGCTTCCCGTGATAAGAGGCCCCCTGCCTCCATGGAGCTTGGAACTCAGGGGCCGGGCTGCGGGTCACTGGGCTAAGTGGCTTGAGACGCGCAGACCCCTCCGTCCCGACCGCCCCACTGCGAAGATCCCCCTGTTCCTCCATCCGTAAGGGGGTCGCCCCTTACGGATGGAGGAACAGGGGGGAGGCCCCCAGGAGATGGCATTTGTCAGAGCCGCCGCTGGCCGGTTTCGGGCCAAGACGCGGGACCGGGCAGGCAGAGGGCAGGCAGCCCCACCAGAAGCCTCCCTTGGGGCAACGGGCCCCACCCTGGACATATCAGGCCTGCTTCACAGAGTCCCTGGGGTCCTGTCCGTGGAACTGGAAGCTCTGCCCGCCACCCAGAGGTCCGTTCCTTTTCCCGTGGACCACACTTGCCAGCGCGTCTCCCACCCCGGCAGAGGCAGAGTGCCGGGGAAGAACTAGGGCCCCGGGGCCTCGATGAGGGGCGGGCCAGGGTTCCGCGCCTGGTGGGCAGGGGCCCGGGCGGGCCGGACCCACGCCCAGGGACCCCGTCTCCTGGGGGGACTCGGGCCTGAGACCTGCCTGGGGGGCTGAGAGTCTTTCTTGGCTCAAACGGCCCCACCCTGCCCCGAGGCGGCAAACCTGCACCGAGACGCTTCTACTCTCTAAAGTCTGGGCTGGACTTCGCGAGAAGGGACTGTGTCCGCTGGGACCCGGGTCCCACAGAGCTCGAACCCCCCTCCCCGTGAAGGCATCCGCGGCCTGTGGTCCTTGCTGTCCGCAAAAGGCATTCACCTGCGGAGAACCTGGGCCCAGGTGAGCGGGACCAGGCCCCACGGCAGGAGCCTAGGGAGGCCACTGGAGCCACGGGGGCCAGGGCGGGGCATTTTCCCGGGTGCTGTCTCGGGTCCCGGGTGCCCTCTCTCGCCCGGGGAGCGCCCACGCCGTCCCTTGAGCCCCGCAGGACGCCTGCATCCCGCCATAAGCGGCCCACCTCCTCCATGGAGCACGGACACAGGGGGCCGGGGTGCGAGCAACTGGCCTACGTGGCGGCAAACCCGCAGACCCCTCCGTCCCGTCCCCGCCACTGCGAAGATCCCCCTGTTCTTCCATCCGTAAAGGGGTCCCCCTTTACGGATGGAAGAACAGGGGGGAGGCGCCCAGGAGATGGCTTTTGTCCGAGCCGCGGCCGGGTGGTTTACGGGCCAAGAGGCGGGGCCGCGCAGGCGCAAGCAGGCCCCCCCACCACAAGCATCCCTCCGGGCAACGTGCCCCCCCACCTCCCCTTGAGATATCAGGCCAGGTTCACAGGGTCCCTGGGCTGGTGTCAGAGTTAACGGAAGCCCTCCCTGCCATCCAGAGGACCGTGCGTTTTCCCGTGGACCACACTTCCCAGCAGCTCTCCCACCCCCGCAGAGGCAGAGTGCCAGGGAAGAACTAGGGACCTGGGGCCGGGAAGAGGGGCCGGCCACGGTTCCGCGCCAGGTGGAGCGGGTCCCGGCGGGCGGGCGGGCGGGCGGGCGGGACCCTCGTCCACGGACCTGTTCTCCTGTGGGGAGTCTGGCCTGTGCCCCGCCTGGGAGGCTAAGAGCCTTGCTTCGCCTGCAACGCCCCCACCCTGCCACAAGGCGGCAGACTTGGGCCCAGCCGCTTCAACCCTCCAGTCTGTGCAGAAGCACCCAAAAATGGAGTGAGACCGCTGCGACCTCAGTCCCCGAGAGCTCGAACCCCCACCTCTGTGAGGGAATCGGCGGACTCCTGTCCTTGGCGTCCGCAAAAGGCATTCACCTGTGGCGAACCAGGGCCTCGGGAGAGCAGGGCCAGGCCCCATGGTAGGAGCCCGGGGGAGGCAACGGCAGCCTCTGCGGCCAGGCCTCGGGCTCTCGCCGGGGCTCTCTCGGGGCACGGGCACCCTCTCTCGCCTAGAGAGTGCCCACGCCGTCCCTGGAGCCCCGCGAGACACCTGCTTCCCGTGATAAGAGGCCCCCTGCCTCCATGGAGCTTGGAACTCAGGGGCCGGGCTGCGGGTCACTGGGCTAAGTGGCTTGAGACGCGCAGACCCCTCCGTCCCGACCGCCCCACTGCGAAGATCCCCCTGTTCCTCCATCCGTAAGGGGGTCGCCCCTTACGGATGGAGGAACAGGGGGGAGGCCCCCAGGAGATGGCATTTGTCAGAGCCGCCGCTGGCCGGTTTCGGGCCAAGACGCGGGACCGGGCAGGCAGAGGGCAGGCAGCCCCACCAGAAGCCTCCCTTGGGGCAACGGGCCCCACCCTGGACATATCAGGCCTGCTTCACAGAGTCCCTGGGGTCCTGTCCGTGGAACTGGAAGCTCTGCCCGCCACCCAGAGGTCCGTTCCTTTTCCCGTGGACCACACTTGCCAGCGCGTCTCCCACCCCGGCAGAGGCAGAGTGCCGGGGAAGAACTAGGGCCCCGGGGCCTCGATGAGGGGCGGGCCAGGGTTCCGCGCCTGGTGGGCAGGGGCCCGGGCGGGCCGGACCCACGCCCAGGGACCCCGTCTCCTGGGGGGACTCGGGCCTGAGACCTGCCTGGGGGGCTGAGAGTCTTTCTTGGCTCAAACGGCCCCACCCTGCCCCGAGGCGGCAAACCTGCACCGAGACGCTTCTACTCTCTAAAGTCTGGGCTGGACTTCGCGAGAAGGGACTGTGTCCGCTGGGACCCGGGTCCCACAGAGCTCGAACCCCCCTCCCCGTGAAGGCATCCGCGGCCTGTGGTCCTTGCTGTCCGCAAAAGGCATTCACCTGCGGAGAACCTGGGCCCAGGTGAGCGGGACCAGGCCCCACGGCAGGAGCCTAGGGAGGCCACTGGAGCCACGGGGGCCAGGGCTGGGCATTTTCCCGAGTGCTCTCTCGGGTCCCGGGTGCCCTCTCTCGCCCGCGGAGCGCCCACGCCGTCCCTTGAGCCCCGCAGGACGCCTGCATCCCGCCATAAGCGGCCCACCTCCTCCATGGAGCACGGACACAGGGGGCCGGGGTGCGAGCAACTGGCCTACGTGGCGGCAAACCCGCAGACCCCTCCGTCCCGTACCCGCCACTGCGAAGATCCCCCTGTTCTTCCATCCGTAAAGGGGTCCCCCTTTACGGATGGAAGAACAGGGGGGAGGCGCCCAGGAGATGGCTTTTGTCCGAGCCGCGGCCGGGTGGTTTACGGGCCAAGAGGCGGGGCCGCGCAGGCGCAAGCAGGCCCCCCCACCACAAGCATCCCTCCGGGCAACGTGCCCCCCCACCCCCCCTTGAGATATCAGGCCAGGTTCACAGGGTCCCTGGGCTGGTGTCAGAGTTAACGGAAGCCCTCCCTGCCATCCAGAGGACCGTGCGTTTTCCCGTGGACCACACTTCCCAGCAGCTCTCCCACCCCCGCAGAGGCAGAGTGCCAGGGAAGAACTAGGGACCTGGGGCCGGGAAGAGGGGCCGGCCACGGTTCCGCGCCAGGTGGAGCGGGTCCCGGCGGGCGGGCGGGCGGGCGGGCGGGACCCTCGTCCACGGACCTGTTCTCCTGTGGGGAGTCTGGCCTGTGCCCCGCCTGGGAGGCTGAGAGCCTTGCTTCGCCTGCAACGCCCCCACCCTGCCACAAGGCGGCAGACTTGGGCCCAGCCGCTTCAACCCTCCAGTCTGTGCAGAAGCACCCAAAAATGGAGTGAGACCGCTGCGACCTCAGTCCCCGAGAGCTCGAACCCCCACCTCTGTGAGGGAATCGGCGGCCTCCTGTCCTTGGCGTCCGCAAAAGGCATTCACCTGCGGCGAACCAGGGCCTCGGGAGAGCAGGGCCAGGCCCCATGGTAGGAGCCCGGGGGAGGCAACGGCAGCCTCTGCGGCCAGGCCTCGGGCTCTCGCCGGGGCTCTCTCGGGGCACGGGCACCCTCTCTCGCCTAGAGAGTGCCCACGCCGTCCCTGGAGCCCCGCGAGACACCTGCTTCCCGTGATAAGAGGCCCCCTGCCTCCATGGAGCTTGGAACTCTGGGGCCGGGCTGCGGGTCACTGGGCTAAGTGGCTGGAGACGCGCAGACCCCTCCGACCCGACCGCCCCACTGCGAAGATCCCCCTGTTCCTCCATCCGTAAGGGGGTCGCCCCTTACGGATGGAGGAACAGGGGGGAGGCCCCCAGGAGATGGCATTTGTCAGAGCCGCCGCTGGCCGGTTTCGGGCCAAGACGCGGGACCCGGCAGGCAGAGGGCAGGCAGCCCCACCAGAAGCCTCCCTCGGGGCAACGGGCCCCACCCTGGACATATCAGGCCCGCTTCACAGAGTCCCTGGGGTCCTGTCCGTGGAACTGGAAGCTCTGCCCGCCACCCAGAGGTCCGTTCCTTTTCCCGTGGACCACACTTGCCAGCGCGTCTCCCACCCCGGCAGAGGCAGAGTGCCAGGGAAGAACTAGGGCCCCGGGGCCTCGATGAGGGGCGGGCCAGGGTTCCGCGCCTGGTGGGCAGGGGCCCGGGCGGGCCGGACCCACGCCCAGGGACCCCGTCTCCTGGGGGGACTCGGGCCTGAGACCTGCCTGGGGGGCTGAGAGTCTTTCTTGGCTCAAACGGCCCCACCCTGCCCCGAGGCGGCAAACCTGCACCGAGACGCTTCTACTCTCTAAAGTCTGGGCTGGACTTCGCGAGAAGGGACTGTGTCCGCTGGGACCCGGGTCCCACAGAGCTCGAACCCCCCTCCCCGTGAAGGCATCCGCGGCCTGTGGTCCTTGCTGTCCGCAAAAGGCATTCACCTGCGGAGAACCTGGGCCCAGGTGAGCGGGACCAGGCCCCACGGCAGGAGCCTAGGGAGGCCACTGGAGCCACGGGGGCCAGGGCTGGGCATTTTCCCGGGTGCTCTCTCGGGTCCCGGGTGCCCTCTCTCGCCCGGGGAGCGCCCACGCCGTCCCTTGAGCCCCGCAGGACGCCTGCATCCCGCCATAAGCGGCCCACCTCCTCCATGGAGCACGGACACAGGGGGCCGGGCTGCGAGCAACTGGCCTACGTGGCGGCAAACCCGCAGACCCCTCCGTCCCGTCCCCGCCACTGCGAAGATCCCCCTGTTCTTCCATCCGTAAAGGGGTCCCCCTTTACGGATGGAAGAACAGGGGGGAGGCGCCCAGGAGATGGCTTTTGTCCGAGCCGCGGCCGGGTGGTTTACGGGCCAAGAGGCGGGGCCGCGCAGGCGCAAGCAGGCCCCCCCACCACAAGCATCCCTCCGGGCAACGTGCCCCCCCACCCCCCCTTGAGATATCAGGCCAGGTTCACAGGGTCCCTGGGCTGGTGTCAGAGTTAACGGAAGCCCTCCCTGCCATCCAGAGGACCGTGCGTTTTCCCGTGGACCACACTTCCCAGCAGCTCTCCCACCCCCGCAGAGGCAGAGTGCCAGGGAAGAACTAGGGACCTGGGGCCCGGAAGAGGGGCCGGCCACGGTTCCGCGCCAGGTGGAGCGGGTCCCGGCGGGCGGGCGGGCGGGCGGGCGGGACCCTCGTCCACGGACCTGTTCTCCTGTGGGGAGTCTGGCCTGTGCCCCGCCTGGGAGGCTGAGAGCCTTGCTTCGCCTGCAACGCCCCCACCCTGCCACAAGGCGGCAGACTTGGGCCCAGCCGCTTCAACCCTCCAGTCTGTGCAGAAGCACCCAAAAATGGAGTGAGACCGCTGCGACCTCAGTCCCCCAGAGCTCGAACCCCCACCTCTGTGAGGGAATCGGCGGACTCCTGTCCTTGGCGTCCGCAAAAGGCATTCACCTGCGGCGAACCAGGGCCTCGGGAGAGCAGGGCCAGGCCCCATGGTAGGAGCCCGGGGGAGGCAACGGCAGCCTCTGCGGCCAGGCCTCGGGCTCTCGCCGGGGCTCTCTCGGGGCACGGGCACCCTCTCTCGCCTAGAGAGTACCCACGCCGTCCCTGGAGCCCCGCGAGACACCTGCTTCCCGTGATAAGAGGCCCCCTGCCTCCATGGAGCTTGGAACTCTGGGGCCGGGCTGCGGGTCACTGGGCTAAGTGGCTGGAGACGCGCAGACCCCTCCGTCCCGACCGCCCCACTGCGAAGATCCCCCTGTTCCTCCATCCGTAAGGGGGTCGCCCCTTACGGATGGAGGAACAGGGGGGAGGCCCCCAGGAGATGGCATTTGTCAGAGCCGCCGCTGGCCGGTTTCGGGCCAAGACGCGGGACCCGGCAGGCAGAGGGCAGGCAGCCCCACCAGAAGCCTCCCTCGGGGCAACGGGCCCCACCCTGGACATATCAGGCCCGCTTCACAGAGTCCCTGGGGTCCTGTCCGTGGAACTGGAAGCTCTGCCCGCCACCCAGAGGTCCGTTCCTTTTCCCGTGGACCACACTTGCCAGCGCGTCTCCCACCCCGGCAGAGGCAGAGTGCCAGGGAAGAACTAGGGCCCCGGGGCCTCGATGAGGGGCGGGCCAGGGTTCCGCGCCTAGTGGGCAGGGGCCCGGGCGGGCCGGACCCACGCCCAGGGACCCCGTCTCCCGGGGGGACTCGGGCCTGAGACCTGCCTGGGGGGCTGAGAGTCTTTCTTGGCTCAAACGGCCCCACCCTGCCCCGAGACGGCAAACCTGCACCGAGACGCTTCTACTCTCTAAAGTCTGGGCTGGACTTCGCGAGAAGGGACTGTGTCCGCTGGGACCCGGGTCCCACAGAGTTCGAACCCCCCTCCCCGTGAAGGCATCCGCGGCCTGTGGTCCTTGCTGTCCGCAAAAGGCATTCACCTGCGGAGAACCTGGGCCCAGGTGAGCGGGACCAGGCCCCACGGCAGGAGCCTAGGGAGGCCATTGGAGCCACGGGGGCCAGGGCGGGGCATTTTCCCGGGTGCTCTCTCGGGTCCCGGGTGCCCTCTCTCGCCCGGGGAGTGCCCACGCCGTCCCTTGAGCCCCGCAGGACGCCTGCATCCCGCCATAAGCGGCCCACCTCCTCCATGGAGCACGGACTCAGGGGGCCGGGGTGCGACCAACAGCCCCTCGTGGCGGCAAACCCGCAGACCCCTCCGTCCCGTCCCCGCCACTGCGAAGATCCCCCTGTTCTTCCATCCATAAAGGGGTCCCCCTTTACGGATGGAAGAACAGGGGGGAGGCGCCCAGGAGATGGCTTTTGTCCGAGCCGCGGCCGGGTGGTTTACGGGCCAAGAGGCGGGGCCGCGCAGGCGCAAGCAGGCCCCCCCCCCCCCCCGCAAGCATCCCTCCGGGCAACGTGCCCCCCCCGCCCCCCCTTGAGATATCAGGCCAGGTTCACAGGGTCCCTGGGCTGGTGTCAGAGTTAACGGAAGCCCTCCCTGCCATCCAGAGGACCGTGCGTTTTCCCGTGGACCACACTTCCCAGCAGCTCTCCCACCCCCGCAGAGGCAGAGTGCCAGGGAAGAACTAGGGACCTGGGGCCGGGAAGAGGGGCCGGCCACGGTTCCGCGCCAGGTGGAGCGGGTCCCGGCGGGCGGGCGGGCGGGCGGGACCCTCGTCCACGGACCTGTTCTCCTGTGGGGAGTCTGGCCTGTGCCCCGCCTGGGAGGCTAAGAGCCTTGCTTCGCCTGCAACGCCCCCACCCTGCCACAAGGCGGCAGACTTGGGCCCAGCCGCTTCAACCCTCCAGTCTGTGCAGAAGCACCCCAAAATGGAGTGAGACCGCTGCGACCTCAGTCCCCCAGAGCTCGAACCCCCACCTCTGTGAGGGAATCGGCGGCCTCCTGTCCTTGGCGTCCGCAAGAGGCATTCACCTGCGGCGAACCAGGGCCTCGGGAGAGCAGGGCCAGGCCCCATGGTAGGAGCCCGGGGGAGGCAACGGCAGCCTCTGCGGCCAGGCCTCGGGCTCTCGCCGGGGCTCTCTCGGGGCACGGGCACCCTCTCTCGCCTAGAGAGTGCCCACGCCGTCCCTGGAGCCCCGCGAGACACCTGCTTCCCGTGATAAGAGGCCCCCTGCCTCCATGGAGCTTGGAACTCTGGGGCCGGGCTGCGGGTCACTGGGCTAAGTGGCTGGAGACGCGCAGACCCCTCCGTCCCGACCGCCCCACTGCGAAGATCCCCCTGTTCCTCCATCCGTAAGGGGGTCGCCCCTTACGGATGGAGGAACAGGGGGGAGGCCCCCAGGAGATGGCATTTGTCAGAGCCGCCGCTGGCCGGTTTCGGGCCAAGACGCGGGACCCGGCAGGCAGAGGGCAGGCAGCCCCACCAGAAGCCTCCCTCGGGGCAACGGGCCCCACCCCGGACATATCAGGCCCGCTTCACAGAGTCCCTGGGGTCCTGTCCGTGGAACTGGAAGCTCTGCCCGCCACCCAGAGGTCCGTTCCTTTTCCCGTGGACCACACTTGCCAGCGCGTCTCCCACCCCGGCAGAGGCAGAGTGCCAGGGAAGAACTAGGGCCCCGGGGCCTCGATGAGGGGCGGGCCAGGGTTCCGCGCCTGGTGGGCAGGGGCCCGGGCGGGCCGGACCCACGCCCAGGGACCCCGTCTCCCGGGGGGACTCGGGCCTGAGACCTGCCTGGGGGGCTGAGAGTCTTTCTTGGCTCAAACGGCCCCACCCTGCCCCGAGGCGGCAAACCTGCACCGAGACGCTTCTACTCTCTATAGTCTGGGCTGGACTTCGCGAGAAGGGACTGTGTCCGCTGGGACCCGGGTCCCACAGAGCTCGAACCCCCCTCCCCGTGAAGGCATCCGCGGCCTGTGGTCCTTGCTGTCCGCAAAAGGCATTCACCTGCGGAGAACCTGGGCCCAGGTGAGCGGGACCAGGCCCCACGGCAGGAGCCTAGGGAGGCCACTGGAGCCACGGGGGCCAGGGCGGGGCATTTTCCCGGGTGCTCTCTCGGGTCCCGGGTGCCCTCTCTCGCCCGGGGAGTGCCCACGCCGTCCGCCGTCCCTTGAGCCCCGCAGGACGCCTGCATCCCGCCATAAGCGGCCCACCTCCTCCATGGAGCACGGACACAGGGGGCCGGGGTGCGAGCAACTGGCCCTCGTGGCGGCAAACCCGCAGACCCCTCCGTCCCGTCCCCGCCACTGCGAAGATCCCCCTGTTCTTCCATCCGTAAAGGGGTCCCCCTTTACGGATGGAAGAACAGGGGGGAGGCGCCCAGGAGATGGCTTTTGTCCGAGCCGTGGCCGGGTGGTTTACGGGCCAAGAGGCGGGGCCGCGCAGGCGCAAGCAGGCCCCCCCCCCCGCAAGCATCCCTCCGGGCAACGTGCCCCCACCGCCCCCCCTTGAGATATCAGGCCAGGTTCACAGGGTCCCTGGGCTGGTGTCAGAGTTAACGGAAGCCCTCCCTGCCATCCAGAGGACCGTGCGTTTTCCCGTGGACCACACTTCCCAGCAGCTCTCCCACCCCCGCAGAGGCAGAGTGCCAGGGAAGAACTAGGGACCTGGGGCCGGGAAGAGGGGCCGGCCACGGTTCCGCGCCAGGTGGAGCGGGTCCCGGCGGGCGGGCGGGCGGGCGGGACCCTCGTCCACGGACCTGTTCTCCGGTGGGGAGTCTGGCCTGTGCCCCGCCTGGGAGGCTAAGAGCCTTGCTTCGCCTGCAACGCCCCCACCCTGCCACAAGGCGGCAGACTTGGGCCCAGCCGCTTCAACCCTCCAGTCTGTGCAGAAGCACCCCAAAATGGAGTGAGACCGCTGCGACCTCAGTCCCCCAGAGCTCGAACCCCCACCTCTGTGAGGGAATCGGCGGCCTCCTGTCCTTGGCGTCCGCAAGAGGCATTCACCTGCGGCGAACCAGGGCCTCGGGAGAGCAGGGCCAGGCCCCATGGTAGGAGCCCGGGGGAGGCAACGGCAGCCTCTGCGGCCAGGCCTCGGGCTCTCGCCGGGGCTCTCTCGGGGCACGGGCACCCTCTCTCGCCTAGAGAGTGCCCACGCCGTCCCTGGAGCCCCGCGAGACACCTGCTTCCCGTGATAAGAGGCCCCCTGCCTCCATGGAGCTTGGAACTCTGGGGCCGGGCTGCGGGTCACTGGGCTAAGTGGCTGGAGACGCGCAGACCCCTCCGTCCCGACCGCCCCACTGCGAAGATCCCCCTGTTCCTCCATCCGTAAGGGGGTCGCCCCTTACGGATGGAGGAACAGGGGGGAGGCCCCCAGGAGATGGCATTTGTCAGAGCCGCCGCTGGCCGGTTTCGGGCCAAGACGCGGGACCCGGCAGGCAGAGGGCAGGCAGCCCCACCAGAAGCCTCCCTCGGGGCAACGGGCCCCACCCCGGACATATCAGGCCCGCTTCACAGAGTCCCTGGGGTCCTGTCCGTGGAACTGGAAGCTCTGCCCGCCACCCAGAGGTCCGTTCCTTTTCCCGTGGACCACACTTGCCAGCGCGTCTCCCACCCCGGCAGAGGCAGAGTGCCAGGGAAGAACTAGGGCCCCGGGGCCTCGATGAGGGGCGGGCCAGGGTTCCGCGCCTGGTGGGCAGGGGCCCGGGCGGGCCGGACCCACGCCCAGGGACCCCGTCTCCCGGGGGGACTCGGGCCTGAGACCTGCCTGGGGGGCTGAGAGTCTTTCTTGGCTCAAACGGCCCCACCCTGCCCCGAGGCGGCAAACCTGCACCGAGACGCTTCTACTCTCTAAAGTCTGGGCTGGACTTCGCGAGAAGGGACTGTGTCCGCTGGGACCCGGGTCCCACAGAGCTCGAACCCCCCTCCCCGTGAAGGCATCCGCGGCCTGTGGTCCTTGCTGTCCGCAAAAGGCATTCACCTGCGGAGAACCTGGGCCCAGGTGGGCGGGACCAGGCCCCACGGCAGGAGCCTAGGGAGGCCACTGGAGCCACGGGGGCCAGGGCGGGGCATTTTCCCGGGTGCTCTCTCGGGTCCCGGGTGCCCTCTCTCGCCCGGGGGGTGCCCACGCCGTCCCTTGAGCCCCGCAGGACGCCTGCATCCCGCCATAAGCGGCCCACCTCCTCCATGGAGCACGGACACAGGGGGCCGGGGTGCGAGCAACTGGCCTACGTGGCGGCAAACCCGCAGACCCCTCCGTCCCGTCCCCGCCACTGCGAAGATCCCCCTGTTCTTCCATCCGTAAAGGGGTCCCCCTTTACGGATGGAAGAACAGGGGGGAGGCGCCCAGGAGATGGCTTTTGTCCGAGCCGCGGCCGGGTGGTTTACGGGCCAAGAGGCGGGGCCGCGCAGGCGCAAGCAGGCCCCCCCACCGCAAGCATCCCTCCGGGCAACGTGCCCCCCCCCGCCCCCCCTTGAGATATCAGGCCAGGTTCACAGGGTCCCTGGGCTGGTGTCAGAGTTAACGGAAGCCCTCCCTGCCATCCAGAGGACCGTGCGTTTTCCCGTGGACCACACTTCCCAGCAGCTCTCCCACCCCCGCAGAGGCAGAGTGCCAGGGAAGAACTAGGGACCTGGGGCCGGGAAGAGGGGCCGGCCACGGTTCCGCGCCAGGTGGAGCGGGTCCCGGCGGGCGGGCGGGCGGGCGGGACCCTCGTCCACGGACCTGTTCTCCTGTGGGGAGTCTGGCCTGTGCCCCGCCTGGGAGGCTAAGAGCCTTGCTTCGCCTGCAACGCCCCCACCCTGCCACAAGGCGGCAGACTTGGGCCCAGCCGCTTCAACCCTCCAGTCTGTGCAGAAGCACCCAAAAATGGAGTGAGACCGCTGCGACCTCAGTCCCCCAGAGCTCGAACCCCCACCTCTGTGAGGGAATCGGCGGCCTCCTGTCCTTGGCGTCCGCAAGAGGCATTCACCTGCGGCGAACCAGGGCCTCGGGAGAGCAGGGCCAGGCCCCATGGTAGGAGCCCGGGGGAGGCAACGGCAGCCTCTGCGGCCAGGCCTCGGGCTCTCGCCGGGGCTCTCTCGGGGCACGGGCACCCTCTCTCGCCTAGAGAGTGCCCACGCCGTCCCTGGAGCCCCGCGAGACACCTGCTTCCCGTGATAAGAGGCCCCCTGCCTCCATGGAGCTTGGAACTCTGGGGCCGGGCTGCGGGTCACTGGGCTAAGTGGCTGGAGACGCGCAGACCCCTCCGTCCCGACCGCCCCACTGCGAAGATCCCCCTGTTCCTCCATCCGTAAGGGGGTCGCCCCTTACGGATGGAGGAACAGGGGGGAGGCCCCCAGGAGATGGCATTTGTCAGAGCCGCCGCTGGCCGGTTTCGGGCCAAGACGCGGGACCCGGCAGGCAGAGGGCAGGCAGCCCCACCAGAAGCCTCCCTCGGGGCAACGGGCCCCACCCCGGACATATCAGGCCCGCTTCACAGAGTCCCTGGGGTCCTGTCCGTGGAACTGGAAGCTCTGCCCGCCACCCAGAGGTCCGTTCCTTTTCCCGTGGACCACACTTGCCAGCGCGTCTCCCACCCCGGCAGAGGCAGAGTGCCAGGGAAGAACTAGGGCCCCGGGGCCTCGATGAGGGGCGGGCCAGGGTTCCGCGCCTGGTGGGCAGGGGCCCGGGCGGGCCGGACCCACGCCCAGGGACCCCGTCTCCCGGGGGGACTCGGGCCTGAGACCTGCCTGGGGGGCTGAGAGTCTTTCTTGGCTCAAACGGCCCCACCCTGCCCCGAGGCGGCAAACCTGCACCGAGACGCTTCTACTCTCTAAAGTCTGGGCTGGACTTCGCGAGAAGGGACTGTGTCCGCTGGGACCCGGGTCCCACAGAGCTCGAACCCCCCTCCCCGTGAAGGCATCCGCGGCCTGTGGTCCTTGCTGTCCGCAAAAGGCATTCACCTGCGGAGAACCTGGGCCCAGGTGAGCGGGACCAGGCCCCACGGCAGGAGCCTAGGGAGGCCACTGGAGCCACGGGGGCCAGGGCGGGGCATTTTCCCGGGTGCTCTCTCGGGTCCCGGGTGCCCTCTCTCGCCCGGGGAGTGCCCACGCCGTCCCTTGAGCCCCGCAGGACGCCTGCATCCCGCCATAAGCGGCCCACCTCCTCCATGGAGCACGGACACAGGGGGCCGGGGTGCGAGCAACTGGCCTACGTGGCGGCAAACCCGCAGACCCCTCCGTCCCGTCCCCGCCACTGCGAAGATCCCCCTGTTCTTCCATCCGTAAAGGGGTCCCCCTTTACGGATGGAAGAACAGGGGGGAGGCGCCCAGGAGATGGCTTTTGTCCGAGCCGTGGCCGGGTGGTTTACGGGCCAAGAGGCGGGGCCGCGCAGGCGCAAGCAGGCCCCCCCCCCCCGCAAGCATCCCTCCGGGCAACGTGCCCCCACCGCCCCCCCTTGAGATATCAGGCCAGGTTCACAGGGTCCCTGGGCTGGTGTCAGAGTTAACGGAAGCCCTCCCTGCCATCCAGAGGACCGTGCGTTTTCCCGTGGACCACACTTCCCAGCAGCTCTCCCACCCCCGCAGAGGCAGAGTGCCAGGGAAGAACTAGGGACCTGGGGCCGGGAAGAGGGGCCGGCCACGGTTCCGCGCCAGGTGGAGCGGGTCCCGGCGGGCGGGCGGGCGGGCGGGACCCTCGTCCACGGACCTGTTCTCCGGTGGGGAGTCTGGCCTGTGCCCCGCCTGGGAGGCTAAGAGCCTTGCTTCGCCTGCAACGCCCCCACCCTGCCACAAGGCGGCAGACTTGGGCCCAGCCGCTTCAACCCTCCAGTCTGTGCAGAAGCACCCCAAAATGGAGTGAGACCGCTGCGACCTCAGTCCCCCAGAGCTCGAACCCCCACCTCTGTGAGGGAATCGGCGGCCTCCTGTCCTTGGCGTCCGCAAGAGGCATTCACCTGCGGCGAACCAGGGCCTCGGGAGAGCAGGGCCAGGCCCCATGGTAGGAGCCCGGGGGAGGCAACGGCAGCCTCTGCGGCCAGGCCTCGGGCTCTCGCCGGGGCTCTCTCGGGGCACGGGCACCCTCTCTCGCCTAGAGAGTGCCCACGCCGTCCCTGGAGCCCCGCGAGACACCTGCTTCCCGTGATAAGAGGCCCCCTGCCTCCATGGAGCTTGGAACTCTGGGGCCGGGCTGCGGGTCACTGGGCTAAGTGGCTGGAGACGCGCAGACCCCTCCGTCCCGACCGCCCCACTGCGAAGATCCCCCTGTTCCTCCATCCGTAAGGGGGTCGCCCCTTACGGATGGAGGAACAGGGGGGAGGCCCCCAGGAGATGGCATTTGTCAGAGCCGCCGCTGGCCGGTTTCGGGCCAAGACGCGGGACCCGGCAGGCAGAGGGCAGGCAGCCCCACCAGAAGCCTCCCTCGGGGCAACGGGCCCCACCCCGGACATATCAGGCCCGCTTCACAGAGTCCCTGGGGTCCTGTCCGTGGAACTGGAAGCTCTGCCCGCCACCCAGAGGTCCGTTCCTTTTCCCGTGGACCACACTTGCCAGCGCGTCTCCCACCCCGGCAGAGGCAGAGTGCCAGGGAAGAACTAGGGCCCCGGGGCCTCGATGAGGGGCGGGCCAGGGTTCCGCGCCTGGTGGGCAGGGGCCCGGGCGGGCCGGACCCACGCCCAGGGACCCCGTCTCCCGGGGGGACTCGGGCCTGAGACCTGCCTGGGGGGCTGAGAGTCTTTCTTGGCTCAAACGGCCCCACCCTGCCCCGAGGCGGCAAACCTGCACCGAGACGCTTCTACTCTCTAAAGTCTGGGCTGGACTTCGCGAGAAGGGACTGTGTCCGCTGGGACCCGGGTCCCACAGAGCTCGAACCCCCCTCCCCGTGAAGGCATCCGCGGCCTGTGGTCCTTGCTGTCCGCAAAAGGCATTCACCTGCGGAGAACCTGGGCCCAGGTGGGCGGGACCAGGCCCCACGGCAGGAGCCTAGGGAGGCCACTGGAGCCACGGGGGCCAGGGCGGGGCATTTTCCCGGGTGCTCTCTCGGGTCCCGGGTGCCCTCTCTCGCCCGGGGAGTGCCCACGCCGTCCCTTGAGCCCCGCAGGACGCCTGCATCCCGCCATAAGCGGCCCACCTCCTCCATGGAGCACGGACACAGGGGGCCGGGGTGCGAGCAACTGGCCTACGTGGCGGCAAACCCGCAGACCCCTCCGTCCCGTCCCCGCCACTGCGAAGATCCCCCTGTTCTTCCATCCGTAAAGGGGTCCCCCTTTACGGATGGAAGAACAGGGGGGAGGCGCCCAGGAGATGGCTTTTGTCCGAGCCGCGGCCGGGTGGTTTACGGGCCAAGAGGCGGGGCCGCGCAGGCGCAAGCAGGCCCCCCCACCGCAAGCATCCCTCCGGGCAACGTGCCCCCCCCCGCCCCCCCTTGAGATATCAGGCCAGGTTCACAGGGTCCCTGGGCTGGTGTCAGAGTTAACGGAAGCCCTCCCTGCCATCCAGAGGACCGTGCGTTTTCCCGTGGACCACACTTCCCAGCAGCTCTCCCACCCCCGCAGAGGCAGAGTGCCAGGGAAGAACTAGGGACCTGGGGCCGGGAAGAGGGGCCGGCCACGGTTCCGCGCCAGGTGGAGCGGGTCCCGGCGGGCGGGCGGGCGGGCGGGACCCTCGTCCACGGACCTGTTCTCCTGTGGGGAGTCTGGCCTGTGCCCCGCCTGGGAGGCTAAGAGCCTTGCTTCGCCTGCAACGCCCCCACCCTGCCACAAGGCGGCAGACTTGGGCCCAGCCGCTTCAACCCTCCAGTCTGTGCAGAAGCACCCAAAAATGGAGTGAGACCGCTGCGACCTCAGTCCCCCAGAGCTCGAACCCCCACCTCTGTGAGGGAATCGGCGGCCTCCTGTCCTTGGCGTCCGCAAAAGGCATTCACCTGCGGCGAACCAGGGCCTCGGGAGAGCAGGGCCAGGCCCCATGGTAGGAGCCCGGGGGAGGCAACGGCAGCCTCTGCGGCCAGGCCTCGGGCTCTCGCCGGGGCTCTCTCGGGGCACGGGCACCCTCTCTCGCCTAGAGAGTGCCCACGCCGTCCCTGGAGCCCCGCGAGACACCTGCTTCCCGTGATAAGAGGCCCCCTGCCTCCATGGAGCTTGGAACTCTGGGGCCGGGCTGCGGGTCACTGGGCTAAGTGGCTGGAGACGCGCAGACCCCTCCGTCCCGACCGCCCCACTGCGAAGATCCCCCTGTTCCTCCATCCGTAAGGGGGTCGCCCCTTACGGATGGAGGAACAGGGGGGAGGCCCCCAGGAGATGGCATTTGTCAGAGCCGCCGCTGGCCGGTTTCGGGCCAAGACGCGGGACCCGGCAGGCAGAGGGCAGGCAGCCCCACCAGAAGCCTCCCTCGGGGCAACGGGCCCCACCCCGGACATATCAGGCCCGCTTCACAGAGTCCCTGGGGTCCTGTCCGTGGAACTGGAAGCTCTGCCCGCCACCCAGAGGTCCGTTCCTTTTCCCGTGGACCACACTTGCCAGCGCGTCTCCCACCCCGGCAGAGGCAGAGTGCCAGGGAAGAACTAGGGCCCCGGGGCCTCGATGAGGGGCGGGCCAGGGTTCCGCGCCTGGTGGGCAGGGGCCCGGGCGGGCCGGACCCACGCCCAGGGACCCCGTCTCCCGGGGGGACTCGGGCCTGAGACCTGCCTGGGGGGCTGAGAGTCTTTCTTGGCTCAAACGGCCCCACCCTGCCCCGAGGCGGCAAACCTGCACCGAGACGCTTCTACTCTCTAAAGTCTGGGCTGGACTTCGCGAGAAGGGACTGTGTCCGCTGGGACCCGGGTCCCACAGAGCTCGAACCCCCCTCCCCGTGAAGGCATCCGCGGCCTGTGGTCCTTGCTGTCCGCAAAAGGCATTCACCTGCGGAGAACCTGGGCCCAGGTGGGCGGGACCAGGCCCCACGGCAGGAGCCTAGGGAGGCCACTGGAGCCACGGGGGCCAGGGCGGGGCATTTTCCCGGGTGCTCTCTCGGGTCCCGGGTGCCCTCTCTCGCCCGGGGAGTGCCCACGCCGTCCCTTGAGCCCCGCAGGACGCCTGCATCCCGCCATAAGCGGCCCACCTCCTCCATGGAGCACGGACACAGGGGGCCGGGGTGCGAGCAACTGGCCTACGTGGCGGCAAACCCGCAGACCCCTCCGTCCCGTCCCCGCCACTGCGAAGATCCCCCTGTTCTTCCATCCGTAAAGGGGTCCCCCTTTACGGATGGAAGAACAGGGGGGAGGCGCCCAGGAGATGGCTTTTGTCCGAGCCGCGGCCGGGTGGTTTACGGGCCAAGAGGCGGGGCCGCGCAGGCGCAAGCAGGCCCCCCCACCGCAAGCATCCCTCCGGGCAACGTGCCCCCCCCCCGCCCCCCCTTGAGATATCAGGCCAGGTTCACAGGGTCCCTGGGCTGGTGTCAGAGTTAACGGAAGCCCTCCCTGCCATCCAGAGGACCGTGCGTTTTCCCGTGGACCACACTTCCCAGCAGCTCTCCCACCCCCGCAGAGGCAGAGTGCCAGGGAAGAACTAGGGACCTGGGGCCGGGAAGAGGGGCCGGCCACGGTTCCGCGCCAGGTGGAGCGGGTCCCGGCGGGCGGGCGGGCGGGCGGGACCCTCGTCCACGGACCTGTTCTCCTGTGGGGAGTCTGGCCTGTGCCCCGCCTGGGAGGCTAAGAGCCTTGCTTCGCCTGCAACGCCCCCACCCTGCCACAAGGCGGCAGACTTGGGCCCAGCCGCTTCAACCCTCCAGTCTGTGCAGAAGCACCCAAAAATGGAGTGAGACCGCTGCGACCTCAGTCCCCCAGAGCTCGAACCCCCACCTCTGTGAGGGAATCGGCGGCCTCCTGTCCTTGGCGTCCGCAAAAGGCATTCACCTGCGGCGAACCAGGGCCTCCGGAGAGCAGGGCCAGGCCCCATGGTAGGAGCCCGGGGGAGGCAACGGCAGCCTCTGCGGCCAGGCCTCGGGCTCTCGCCGGGGCTCTCTCGGGGCACGGGCACCCTCTCTCGCCTAGAGAGTGCCCACGCCGTCCCTGGAGCCCCGCGAGACACCTGCTTCCCGTGATAAGAGGCCCCCTGCCTCCATGGAGCTTGGAACTCTGGGGCCGGGCTGCGGGTCACTGGGCTAAGTGGCTGGAGACGCGCAGACCCCTCCGTCCCGACCGCCCCACTGCGAAGATCCCCCTGTTCCTCCATCCGTAAGGGGGTCGCCCCTTACGGATGGAGGAACAGGGGGGAGGCCCCCAGGAGATGGCATTTGTCAGAGCCGCCGCTGGCCGGTTTCGGGCCAAGACGCGGGACCCGGCAGGCAGAGGGCAGGCAGCCCCACCAGAAGCCTCCCTCGGGGCAACGGGCCCCACCCCGGACATATCAGGCCCGCTTCACAGAGTCCCTGGGGTCCTGTCCGTGGAACTGGAAGCTCTGCCCGCCACCCAGAGGTCCGTTCCTTTTCCCGTGGACCACACTTGCCAGCGCGTCTCCCACCCCGGCAGAGGCAGAGTGCCAGGGAAGAACTAGGGCCCCGGGGCCTCGATGAGGGGCGGGCCAGGGTTCCGCGCCTGGTGGGCAGGGGCCCGGGCGGGCCGGACCCACGCCCAGGGACCCCGTCTCCCGGGGGGACTCGGGCCTGAGACCTGCCTGGGGGGCTGAGAGTCTTTCTTGGCTCAAACGGCCCCACCCTGCCCCGAGGCGGCAAACCTGCACCGAGACGCTTCTACTCTCTAAAGTCTGGGCTGGACTTCGCGAGAAGGGACTGTGTCCGCTGGGACCCGGGTCCCACAGAGCTCGAACCCCCCTCCCCGTGAAGGCATCCGCGGCCTGTGGTCCTTGCTGTCCGCAAAAGGCATTCACCTGCGGAGAACCTGGGCCCAGGTGAGCGGGACCAGGCCCCACGGCAGGAGCCTAGGGAGGCCACTGGAGCCACGGGGGCCAGGGCGGGGCATTTTCCCGGGTGCTCTCTCGGGTCCCGGGTGCCCTCTCTCGCCCGGGGAGTGCCCACGCCGTCCACCGTCCCTTGAGCCCCGCAGGACGCCTGCATCCCGCCATAAGCGGCCCACCTCCTCCATGGAGCACGGACACAGGGGGCCGGGGTGCGAGCAACTGGCCTACGTGGCGGCAAACCCGCAGACCCCTCCGTCCCGTCCCCGCCACTGCGAAGATCCCCCTGTTCTTCCATCCGTAAAGGGGTCCCCCTTTACGGATGGAAGAACAGGGGGGAGGCGCCCAGGAGATGGCTTTTGTCCGAGCCGCGGCCGGGTGGTTTACGGGCCAAGAGGCGGGGCCGCGCAGGCGCAAGCAGGCCCCCCCCCCCCCTGCAAGCATCCCTCCGGGCAACGTGCCCCCCCCGCCCCCCCTTGAGATATCAGGCCAGGTTCACAGGGTCCCTGGGCTGGTGTCAGAGTTAACGGAAGCCCTCCCTGCCATCCAGAGGACCGTGCGTTTTCCCGTGGACCACACTTCCCAGCAGCTCTCCCACCCCCGCAGAGGCAGAGTGCCAGGGAAGAACTAGGGACCTGGGGCCGGGAAGAGGGGCCGGCCACGGTTCCGCGCCAGGTGGAGCGGGTCCCGGCGGGCGGGCGGGCGGGCGGGACCCTCGTCCACGGACCTGTTCTCCTGTGGGGAGTCTGGCCTGTGCCCCGCCTGGGAGGCTAAGAGCCTTGCTTCGCCTGCAACGCCCCCACCCTGCCACAAGGCGGCAGACTTGGGCCCAGCCGCTTCAACCCTCCAGTCTGTGCAGAAGCACCCCAAAATGGAGTGAGACCGCTGCGACCTCAGTCCCCCAGAGCTCGAACCCCCACCTCTGTGAGGGAATCGGCGGCCTCCTGTCCTTGGCGTCCGCAAGAGGCATTCACCTGCGGCGAACCAGGGCCTCGGGAGAGCAGGGCCAGGCCCCATGGTAGGAGCCCGGGGGAGGCAACGGCAGCCTCTGCGGCCAGGCCTCGGGCTCTCGCCGGGGCTCTCTCGGGGCACGGGCACCCTCTCTCGCCTAGAGAGTGCCCACGCCGTCCCTGGAGCCCCGCGAGACACCTGCTTCCCGTGATAAGAGGCCCCCTGCCTCCATGGAGCTTGGAACTCTGGGGCCGGGCTGCGGGTCACTGGGCTAAGTGGCTGGAGACGCGCAGACCCCTCCGTCCCGACCGCCCCACTGCGAAGATCCCCCTGTTCCTCCATCCGTAAGGGGGTCGCCCCTTACGGATGGAGGAACAGGGGGGAGGCCCCCAGGAGATGGCATTTGTCAGAGCCGCCGCTGGCCGGTTTCGGGCCAAGACGCGGGACCCGGCAGGCAGAGGGCAGGCAGCCCCACCAGAAGCCTCCCTCGGGGCAACGGGCCCCACCCCGGACATATCAGGCCCGCTTCACAGAGTCCCTGGGGTCCTGTCCGTGGAACTGGAAGCTCTGCCCGCCACCCAGAGGTCCGTTCCTTTTCCCGTGGACCACACTTGCCAGCGCGTCTCCCACCCCGGCAGAGGCAGAGTGCCAGGGAAGAACTAGGGCCCCGGGGCCTCGATGAGGGGCGGGCCAGGGTTCCGCGCCTGGTGGGCAGGGGCCCGGGCGGGCCGGACCCACGCCCAGGGACCCCGTCTCCCGGGGGGACTCGGGCCTGAGACCTGCCTGGGGGGCTGAGAGTCTTTCTTGGCTCAAACGGCCCCACCCTGCCCCGAGGCGGCAAACCTGCACCGAGACGCTTCTACTCTCTAAAGTCTGGGCTGGACTTCGCGAGAAGGGACTGTGTCCGCTGGGACCCGGGTCCCACAGAGCTCGAACCCCCCTCCCCGTGAAGGCATCCGCGGCCTGTGGTCCTTGCTGTCCGCAAAAGGCATTCACCTGCGGAGAACCTGGGCCCAGGTGAGCGGGACCAGGCCCCACGGCAGGAGCCTAGGGAGGCCACTGGAGCCACGGGGGCCAGGGCGGGGCATTTTCCCGGGTGCTCTCTCGGGTCCCGGGTGCCCTCTCTCGCCCGGGGAGTGCCCACGCCGTCCCTTGAGCCCCGCAGGACGCCTGCATCCCGCCATAAGCGGCCCACCTCCTCCATGGAGCACGGACACAGGGGGCCGGGGTGCGAGCAACTGGCCTACGTGGCGGCAAACCCGCAGACCCCTCCGTCCCGTCCCCGCCACTGCGAAGATCCCCCTGTTCTTCCATCCGTAAAGGGGTCCCCCTTTACGGATGGAAGAACAGGGGGGAGGCGCCCAGGAGATGGCTTTTGTCCGAGCCGCGGCCGGGTGGTTTACGGGCCAAGAGGCGGGGCCGCGCAGGCGCAAGCAGGCCCCCCCCCCCCGCAAGCATCCCTCCGTGCAACGTGCCCCCCCCGCCCCCCCTTGAGATATCAGGCCAGGTTCACAGGGTCCCTGGGCTGGTGTCAGAGTTAACGGAAGCCCTCCCTGCCATCCAGAGGACCGTGCGTTTTCCCGTGGACCACACTTCCCAGCAGCTCTCCCACCCCCGCAGAGGCAGAGTGCCAGGGAAGAACTAGGGACCTGGGGCCGGGAAGAGGGGCCGGCCACGGTTCCGCGCCAGGTGGAGCGGGTCCCGGCGGGCGGGCGGGCGGGCGGGACCCTCGTCCACGGACCTGTTCTCCTGTGGGGAGTCTGGCCTGTGCCCCGCCTGGGAGGCTAAGAGCCTTGCTTCGCCTGCAACGCCCCCACCCTGCCACAAGGCGGCAGACTTGGGCCCAGCCGCTTCAACCCTCCAGTCTGTGCAGAAGCACCCAAAAATGGAGTGAGACCGCTGCGACCTCAGTCCCCCAGAGCTCGAACCCCCACCTCTGTGAGGGAATCGGCGGCCTCCTGTCCTTGGCGTCCGCAAGAGGCATTCACCTGCGGCGAACCAGGGCCTCGGGAGAGCAGGGCCAGGCCCCATGGTAGGAGCCCGGGGGAGGCAACGGCAGCCTCTGCGGCCAGGCCTCGGGCTCTCGCCGGGGCTCTCTCGGGGCACGGGCACCCTCTCTCGCCTAGAGAGTGCCCACGCCGTCCCTGGAGCCCCGCGAGACACCTGCTTCCCGTGATAAGAGGCCCCCTGCCTCCATGGAGCTTGGAACTCTGGGGCCGGGCTGCGGGTCACTGGGCTAAGTGGCTGGAGACGCGCAGACCCCTCCGTCCCGACCGCCCCACTGCGAAGATCCCCCTGTTCCTCCATCCGTAAGGGGGTCGCCCCTTACGGATGGAGGAACAGGGGGGAGGCCCCCAGGAGATGGCATTTGTCAGAGCCGCCGCTGGCCGGTTTCGGGCCAAGACGCGGGACCCGGCAGGCAGAGGGCAGGCAGCCCCACCAGAAGCCTCCCTCGGGGCAACGGGCCCCACCCCGGACATATCAGGCCCGCTTCACAGAGTCCCTGGGGTCCTGTCCGTGGAACTGGAAGCTCTGCCCGCCACCCAGAGGTCCGTTCCTTTTCCCGTGGACCACACTTGCCAGCGCGTCTCCCACCCCGGCAGAGGCAGAGTGCCAGGGAAGAACTAGGGCCCCGGGGCCTCGATGAGGGGCGGGCCAGGGTTCCGCGCCTGGTGGGCAGGGGCCCGGGCGGGCCGGACCCACGCCCAGGGACCCCGTCTCCCGGGGGGACTCGGGCCTGAGACCTGCCTGGGGGGCTGAGAGTCTTTCTTGGCTCAAACGGCCCCACCCTGCCCCGAGGCGGCAAACCTGCACCGAGACGCTTCTACTCTCTAAAGTCTGGGCTGGACTTCGCGAGAAGGGACTGTGTCCGCTGGGACCCGGGTCCCACAGAGCTCGAACCCCCCTCCCCGTGAAGGCATCCGCGGCCTGTGGTCCTTGCTGTCCGCAAAAGGCATTCACCTGCGGAGAACCTGGGCCCAGGTGAGCGGGACCAGGCCCCACGGCAGGAGCCTAGGGAGGCCACTGGAGCCACGGGGGCCAGGGCGGGGCATTTTCCCGGGTGCTCTCTCGGGTCCCGGGTGCCCTCTCTCGCCCGGGGAGTGCCCACGCCGTCCCTTGAGCCCCGCAGGACGCCTGCATCCCGCCATAAGCGGCCCACCTCCTCCATGGAGCACGGACACAGGGGGCCGGGGTGCGAGCAACTGGCCTACGTGGCGGCAAACCCGCAGACCCCTCCGTCCCGTCCCCGCCACTGCGAAGATCCCCCTGTTCTTCCATCCGTAAAGGGGTCCCCCTTTACGGATGGAAGAACAGGGGGGAGGCGCCCAGGAGATGGCTTTTGTCCGAGCCGCGGCCGGGTGGTTTACGGGCCAAGAGGCGGGGCCGCGCAGGCGCAAGCAGGCCCCCCCACCGCAAGCATCCCTCCGGGCAACGTGCCCCCCCCCGCCCCCCCTTGAGATATCAGGCCAGGTTCACAGGGTCCCTGGGCTGGTGTCAGAGTTAACGGAAGCCCTCCCTGCCATCCAGAGGACCGTGCGTTTTCCCGTGGACCACACTTCCCAGCAGCTCTCCCACCCCCGCAGAGGCAGAGTGCCAGGGAAGAACTAGGGACCTGGGGCCGGGAAGAGGGGCCGGCCACGGTTCCGCGCCAGGTGGAGCGGGTCCCGGCGGGCGGGCGGGCGGGCGGGACCCTCGTCCACGGACCTGTTCTCCTGTGGGGAGTCTGGCCTGTGCCCCGCCTGGGAGGCTAAGAGCCTTGCTTCGCCTGCAACGCCCCCACCCTGCCACAAGGCGGCAGACTTGGGCCCAGCCGCTTCAACCCTCCAGTCTGTGCAGAAGCACCCAAAAATGGAGTGAGACCGCTGCGACCTCAGTCCCCCAGAGCTCGAACCCCCACCTCTGTGAGGGAATCGGCGGCCTCCTGTCCTTGGCCTCCGCAAAAGGCATTCACCTGCGGCGAACCAGGGCCTCGGGAGAGCAGGGCCAGGCCCCATGGTAGGAGCCCGGGGGAGGCAACGGCAGCCTCTGCGGCCAGGCCTCGGGCTCTCGCCGGGGCTCTCTCGGGGCACGGGCACCCTCTCTCGCCTAGAGAGTGCCCACGCCGTCCCTGGAGCCCCGCGAGACACCTGCTTCCCGTGATAAGAGGCCCCCTGCCTCCATGGAGCTTGGAACTCTGGGGCCGGGCTGCGGGTCACTGGGCTAAGTGGCTGGAGACGCGCAGACCCCTCCGTCCCGACCGCCCCACTGCGAAGATCCCCCTGTTCCTCCATCCGTAAGGGGGTCGCCCCTTACGGATGGAGGAACAGGGGGGAGTTCCCCAGGAGATGGCATTTGTCAGAGCCGCCGCTGGCCGGTTTCGGGCCAAGACGCGGGACCCGGCAGGCAGAGGGCAGGCAGCCCCACCAGAAGCCTCCCTCGGGGCAACGGGCCCCACCCCGGACATATCAGGCCCGCTTCACAGAGTCCCTGGGGTCCTGTCCGTGGAACTGGAAGCTCTGCCCGCCACCCAGAGGTCCGTTCCTTTTCCCGTGGACCACACTTGCCAGCGCGTCTCCCACCCCGGCAGAGGCAGAGTGCCAGGGAAGAACTAGGGCCCCGGGGCCTCGATGAGGGGCGGGCCAGGGTTCCGCGCCTGGTGGGCAGGGGCCCGGGCGGGCCGGACCCACGCCCAGGGACCCCGTCTCCCGGGGGGACTCGGGCCTGAGACCTGCCTGGGGGGCTGAGAGTCTTTCTTGGCTCAAACGGCCCCACCCTGCCCCGAGGCGGCAAACCTGCACCGAGACGCTTCTACTCTCTAAAGTCTGGGCTGGACTTCGCGAGAAGGGACTGTGTCCGCTGGGACCCGGGTCCCACAGAGCTCGAACCCCCCTCCCCGTGAAGGCATCCGCGGCCTGTGGTCCTTGCTGTCCGCAAAAGGCATTCACCTGCGGAGAACCTGGGCCCAGGTGGGCGGGACCAGGCCCCACGGCAGGAGCCTAGGGAGGCCACTGGAGCCACGGGGGCCAGGGCGGGGCATTTTCCCGGGTGCTCTCTCGGGTCCCGGGTGCCCTCTCTCGCCCGGGGAGTGCCCACGCCGTCCCTTGAGCCCCGCAGGACGCCTGCATCCCGCCATAAGCGGCCCACCTCCTCCATGGAGCACGGACACAGGGGGCCGGGGTGCGAGCAACTGGCCTACGTGGCGGCAAACCCGCAGACCCCTCCGTCCCGTCCCCGCCACTGCGAAGATCCCCCTGTTCTTCCATCCGTAAAGGGGTCCCCCTTTACGGATGGAAGAACAGGGGGGAGGCGCCCAGGAGATGGCTTTTGTCCGAGCCGCGGCCGGGTGGTTTACGGGCCAAGAGGCGGGGCCGCGCAGGCGCAAGCAGGCCCCCCCACCGCAAGCATCCCTCCGGGCAACGTGCCCCCCCCCGCCCCCCCTTGAGATATCAGGCCAGGTTCACAGGGTCCCTGGGCTGGTGTCAGAGTTAACGGAAGCCCTCCCTGCCATCCAGAGGACCGTGCGTTTTCCCGTGGACCACACTTCCCAGCAGCTCTCCCACCCCCGCAGAGGCAGAGTGCCAGGGAAGAACTAGGGACCTGGGGCCGGGAAGAGGGGCCGGCCACGGTTCCGCGCCAGGTGGAGCGGGTCCCGGCGGGCGGGCGGGCGGGCGGGACCCTCGTCCACGGACCTGTTCTCCTGTGGGGAGTCTGGCCTGTGCCCCGCCTGGGAGGCTAAGAGCCTTGCTTCGCCTGCAACGCCCCCACCCTGCCACAAGGCGGCAGACTTGGGCCCACCCGCTTCAACCCTCCAGTCTGTGCAGAAGCACCCAAAAATGGAGTGAGACCGCTGCGACCTCAGTCCCCCAGAGCTCGAACCCCCACCTCTGTGAGGGAATCGGCGGCCTCCTGTCCTTGGCGTCCGCAAGAGGCATTCACCTGCGGCGAACCAGGGCCTCGGGAGAGCAGGGCCAGGCCCCATGGTAGGAGCCCGGGGGAGGCAACGGCAGCCTCTGCGGCCAGGCCTCGGGCTCTCGCCGGGGCTCTCTCGGGGCACGGGCACCCTCTCTCGCCTAGAGAGTGCCCACGCCGTCCCTGGAGCCCCGCGAGACACCTGCTTCCCGTGATAAGAGGCCCCCTGCCTCCATGGAGCTTGGAACTCTGGGGCCGGGCTGCGGGTCACTGGGCTAAGTGGCTGGAGACGCGCAGACCCCTCCGTCCCGACCGCCCCACTGCGAAGATCCCCCTGTTCCTCCATCCGTAAGGGGGTCGCCCCTTACGGATGGAGGAACAGGGGGGAGGCCCCCAGGAGATGGCATTTGTCAGAGCCGCCGCTGGCCGGTTTCGGGCCAAGACGCGGGACCCGGCAGGCAGAGGGCAGGCAGCCCCACCAGAAGCCTCCCTCGGGGCAACGGGCCCCACCCCGGACATATCAGGCCCGCTTCACAGAGTCCCTGGGGTCCTGTCCGTGGAACTGGAAGCTCTGCCCGCCACCCAGAGGTCCGTTCCTTTTCCCGTGGACCACACTTGCCAGCGCGTCTCCCACCCCGGCAGAGGCAGAGTGCCAGGGAAGAACTAGGGCCCCGGGGCCTCGATGAGGGGCGGGCCAGGGTTCCGCGCCTGGTGGGCAGGGGCCCGGGCGGGCCGGACCCACGCCCAGGGACCCCGTCTCCCGGGGGGACTCGGGCCTGAGACCTGCCTGGGGGGCTGAGAGTCTTTCTTGGCTCAAACGGCCCCACCCTGCCCCGAGGCGGCAAACCTGCACCGAGACGCTTCTACTCTCTAAAGTCTGGGCTGGACTTCGCGAGAAGGGACTGTGTCCGCTGGGACCCGGGTCCCACAGAGCTCGAACCCCCCTCCCCGTGAAGGCATCCGCGGCCTGTGGTCCTTGCTGTCCGCAAAAGGCATTCACCTGCGGAGAACCTGGGCCCAGGTGGGCGGGACCAGGCCCCACGGCAGGAGCCTAGGGAGGCCACTGGAGCCACGGGGGCCAGGGCGGGGCATTTTCCCGGGTGCTCTCTCGGGTCCCGGGTGCCCTCTCTCGCCCGGGGAGTGCCCACGCCGTCCCTTGAGCCCCGCAGGACGCCTGCATCCCGCCATAAGCGGCCCACCTCCTCCATGGAGCACGGACACAGGGGGCCGGGGTGCGAGCAACTGGCCTACGTGGCGGCAAACCCGCAGATCCCTCCGTCCCGTCCCCGCCACTGCGAAGATCCCCCTGTTCTTCCATCCGTAAAGGGGTCCCCCTTTACGGATGGAAGAACAGGGGGGAGGCGCCCAGGAGATGGCTTTTGTCCGAGCCGCGGCCGGGTGGTTTACGGGCCAAGAGGCGGGGCCGCGCAGGCGCAAGCAGGCCCCCCCACCGCAAGCATCCCTCCGGGCAACGTGCCCCCCCCCGCCCCCCCTTGAGATATCAGGCCAGGTTCACAGGGTCCCTGGGCTGGTGTCAGAGTTAACGGAAGCCCTCCCTGCCATCCAGAGGACCGTGCGTTTTCCCGTGGACCACACTTCCCAGCAGCTCTCCCACCCCCGCAGAGGCAGAGTGCCAGGGAAGAACTAGGGACCTGGGGCCGGGAAGAGGGGCCGGCCACGGTTCCGCGCCAGGTGGAGCGGGTCCCGGCGGGCGGGCGGGCGGGCGGGACCCTCGTCCACGGACCTGTTCTCCTGTGGGGAGTCTGGCCTGTGCCCCGCCTGGGAGGCTAAGAGCCTTGCTTCGCCTGCAACGCCCCCACCCTGCCACAAGGCGGCAGACTTGGGCCCAGCCGCTTCAACCCTCCAGTCTGTGCAGAAGCACCCAAAAATGGAGTGAGACCGCTGCGACCTCAGTCCCCCAGAGCTCGAACCCCCACCTCTGTGAGGGAATCGGCGGCCTCCTGTCCTTGGCGTCCGCAAGAGGCATTCACCTGCGGCGAACCAGGGCCTCGGGAGAGCAGGGCCAGGCCCCATGGTAGGAGCCCGGGGGAGGCAACGGCAGCCTCTGCGGCCAGGCCTCGGGCTCTCGCCGGGGCTCTCTCGGGGCACGGGCACCCTCTCTCGCCTAGAGAGTGCCCACGCCGTCCCTGGAGCCCCGCGAGACACCTGCTTCCCGTGATAAGAGGCCCCCTGCCTCCATGGAGCTTGGAACTCTGGGGCCGGGCTGCGGGTCACTGGGCTAAGTGGCTGGAGACGCGCAGACCCCTCCGTCCCGACCGCCCCACTGCGAAGATCCCCCTGTTCCTCCATCCGTAAGGGGGTCGCCCCTTACGGATGGAGGAACAGGGGGGAGGCCCCCAGGAGATGGCATTTGTCAGAGCCGCCGCTGGCCGGTTTCGGGCCAAGACGCGGGACCCGGCAGGCAGAGGGCAGGCAGCCCCACCAGAAGCCTCCCTCGGGGCAACGGGCCCCACCCCGGACATATCAGGCCCGCTTCACAGAGTCCCTGGGGTCCTGTCCGTGGAACTGGAAGCTCTGCCCGCCACCCAGAGGTCCGTTCCTTTTCCCGTGGACCACACTTGCCAGCGCGTCTCCCACCCCGGCAGAGGCAGAGTGCCAGGGAAGAACTAGGGCCCCGGGGCCTCGATGAGGGGCGGGCCAGGGTTCCGCGCCTGGTGGGCAGGGGCCCGGGCGGGCCGGACCCACGCCCAGGGACCCCGTCTCCCGGGGGGACTCGGGCCTGAGACCTGCCTGGGGGGCTGAGAGTCTTTCTTGGCTCAAACGGCCCCACCCTGCCCCGAGGCGGCAAACCTGCACCGAGACGCTTCTACTCTCTAAAGTCTGGGCTGGACTTCGCGAGAAGGGACTGTGTCCGCTGGGACCCGGGTCCCACAGAGCTCGAACCCCCCTCCCCGTGAAGGCATCCGCGGCCTGTGGTCCTTGCTGTCCGCAAAAGGCATTCACCTGCGGAGAACCTGGGCCCAGGTGGGCGGGACCAGGCCCCACGGCAGGAGCCTAGGGAGGCCACTGGAGCCACGGGGGCCAGGGCGGGGCATTTTCCCGGGTGCTCTCTCGGGTCCCGGGTGCCCTCTCTCGCCCGGGGAGTGCCCACGCCGTCCCTTGAGCCCCGCAGGACGCCTGCATCCCGCCATAAGCGGCCCACCTCCTCCATGGAGCACGGACACAGGGGGCCGGGGTGCGAGCAACTGGCCTACGTGGCGGCAAACCCGCAGACCCCTCCGTCCCGTCCCCGCCACTGCGAAGATCCCCCTGTTCTTCCATCCGTAAAGGGGTCCCCCTTTACGGATGGAAGAACAGGGGGGAGGCGCCCAGGAGATGGCTTTTGTCCGAGCCGCGGCCGGGTGGTTTACGGGCCAAGAGGCGGGGCCGCGCAGGCGCAAGCAGGCCCCCCCACCGCAAGCATCCCTCCGGGCAACGTGCCCCCCCCCGCCCCCCCTTGAGATATCAGGCCAGGTTCACAGGGTCCCTGGGCTGGTGTCAGAGTTAACGGAAGCCCTCCCTGCCATCCAGAGGACCGTGCGTTTTCCCGTGGACCACACTTCCCAGCAGCTCTCCCACCCCCGCAGAGGCAGAGTGCCAGGGAAGAACTAGGGACCTGGGGCCGGGAAGAGGGGCCGGCCACGGTTCCGCGCCAGGTGGAGCGGGTCCCGGCGGGCGGGCGGGCGGGCGGGACCCTCGTCCACGGACCTGTTCTCCTGTGGGGAGTCTGGCCTGTGCCCCGCCTGGGAGGCTAAGAGCCTTGCTTCGCCTGCAACGCCCCCACCCTGCCACAAGGCGGCAGACTTGGGCCCAGCCGCTTCAACCCTCCAGTCTGTGCAGAAGCACCCAAAAATGGAGTGAGACCGCTGCGACCTCAGTCCCCCAGAGCTCGAACCCCCACCTCTGTGAGGGAATCGGCGGCCTCCTGTCCTTGGCGTCCGCAAAAGGCATTCACCTGCGGCGAACCAGGGCCTCGGGAGAGCAGGGCCAGGCCCCATGGTAGGAGCCCGGGGGAGGCAACGGCAGCCTCTGCGGCCAGGCCTCGGGCTCTCGCCGGGGCTCTCTCGGGGCACGGGCACCCTCTCTCGCCTAGAGAGTGCCCACGCCGTCCCTGGAGCCCCGCGAGACACCTGCTTCCCGTGATAAGAGGCCCCCTGCCTCCATGGAGCTTGGAACTCTGGGGCCGGGCTGCGGGTCACTGGGCTAAGTGGCTGGAGACGCGCAGACCCCTCCGTCCCGACCGCCCCACTGCGAAGATCCCCCTGTTCCTCCATCCGTAAGGGGGTCGCCCCTTACGGATGGAGGAACAGGGGGGAGGCCCCCAGGAGATGGCATTTGTCAGAGCCGCCGCTGGCCGGTTTCGGGCCAAGACGCGGGACCCGGCAGGCAGAGGGCAGGCAGCCCCACCAGAAGCCTCCCTCGGGGCAACGGGCCCCACCCCGGACATATCAGGCCCGCTTCACAGAGTCCCTGGGGTCCTGTCCGTGGAACTGGAAGCTCTGCCCGCCACCCAGAGGTCCGTTCCTTTTCCCGTGGACCACACTTGCCAGCGCGTCTCCCACCCCGGCAGAGGCAGAGTGCCAGGGAAGAACTAGGGCCCCGGGGCCTCGATGAGGGGCGGGCCAGGGTTCCGCGCCTGGTGGGCAGGGGCCCGGGCGGGCCGGACCCACGCCCAGGGACCCCGTCTCCCGGGGGGACTCGGGCCTGAGACCTGCCTGGGGGGCTGAGAGTCTTTCTTGGCTCAAACGGCCCCACCCTGCCCCGAGGCGGCAAACCTGCACCGAGACGCTTCTACTCTCTAAAGTCTGGGCTGGACTTCGCGAGAAGGGACTGTGTCCGCTGGGACCCGGGTCCCACAGAGCTCGAACCCCCCTCCCCGTGAAGGCATCCGCGGCCTGTGGTCCTTGCTGTCCGCAAAAGGCATTCACCTGCGGAGAACCTGGGCCCAGGTGGGCGGGACCAGGCCCCACGGCAGGAGCCTAGGGAGGCCACTGGAGCCACGGGGGCCAGGGCGGGGCATTTTCCCGGGTGCTCTCTCGGGTCCCGGGTGCCCTCTCTCGCCCGGGGAGCGCCCACGCCGTCCCTTGAGCCCCGCAGGACGCCTGCATCCCGCCATAAGCGGCCCACCTCCTCCATGGAGCACGGACACAGGGGGCCGGGGTGCGAGCAACTGGCCTACGTGGCGGCAAACCCGCAGACCCCTCCGTCCCGTCCCCGCCACTGCGAAGATCCCCCTGTTCTTCCATCCGTAAAGGGGTCCCCCTTTACGGATGGAAGAACAGGGGGGAGGCGCCCAGGAGATGGCTTTTGTCCGAGCCGCGGCCGGGTGGTTTACGGGCCAAGAGGCGGGGCCGCGCAGGCGCAAGCAGGCCCCCCCACCGCAAGCATCCCTCCGGGCAACGTGCCCCCCCCCGCCCCCCCTTGAGATATCAGGCCAGGTTCACAGGGTCCCTGGGCTGGTGTCAGAGTTAACGGAAGCCCTCCCTGCCATCCAGAGGACCGTGCGTTTTCCCGTGGACCACACTTCCCAGCAGCTCTCCCACCCCCGCAGAGGCAGAGTGCCAGGGAAGAACTAGGGACCTGGGGCCGGGAAGAGGGGCCGGCCACGGTTCCGCGCCAGGTGGAGCGGGTCCCGGCGGGCGGGCGGGCGGGCGGGACCCTCGTCCACGGACCTGTTCTCCTGTGGGGAGTCTGGCCTGTGCCCCGCCTGGGAGGCTAAGAGCCTTGCTTCGCCTGCAACGCCCCCACCCTGCCACAAGGCGGCAGACTTGGGCCCAGCCGCTTCAACCCTCCAGTCTGTGCAGAAGCACCCAAAAATGGAGTGAGACCGCTGCGACCTCAGTCCCCCAGAGCTCGAACCCCCACCTCTGTGAGGGAATCGGCGGCCTCCTGTCCTTGGCGTCCGCAAAAGGCATTCACCTGCGGCGAACCAGGGCCTCGGGAGAGCAGGGCCAGGCCCCATGGTAGGAGCCCGGGGGAGGCAACGGCAGCCTCTGCGGCCAGGCCTCGGGCTCTCGCCGGGGCTCTCTCGGGGCACGGGCACCCTCTCTCGCCTAGAGAGTGCCCACGCCGTCCCTGGAGCCCCGCGAGACACCTGCTTCCCGTGATAAGAGGCCCCCTGCCTCCATGGAGCTTGGAACTCTGGGGCCGGGCTGCGGGTCACTGGGCTAAGTGGCTGGAGACGCGCAGACCCCTCCGTCCCGACCGCCCCACTGCGAAGATCCCCCTGTTCCTCCATCCGTAAGGGGGTCGCCCCTTACGGATGGAGGAACAGGGGGGAGGCCCCCAGGAGATGGCATTTGTCAGAGCCGCCGCTGGCCGGTTTCGGGCCAAGACGCGGGACCCGGCAGGCAGAGGGCAGGCAGCCCCACCAGAAGCCTCCCTCGGGGCAACGGGCCCCACCCCGGACATATCAGGCCCGCTTCACAGAGTCCCTGGGGTCCTGTCCGTGGAACTGGAAGCTCTGCCCGCCACCCAGAGGTCCGTTCCTTTTCCCGTGGACCACACTTGCCAGCGCGTCTCCCACCCCGGCAGAGGCAGAGTGCCAGGGAAGAACTAGGGCCCCGGGGCCTCGATGAGGGGCGGGCCAGGGTTCCGCGCCTGGTGGGCAGGGGCCCGGGCGGGCCGGACCCACGCCCAGGGACCCCGTCTCCCGGGGGGACTCGGGCCTGAGACCTGCCTGGGGGGCTGAGAGTCTTTCTTGGCTCAAACGGCCCCACCCTGCCCCGAGGCGGCAAACCTGCACCGAGACGCTTCTACTCTCTAAAGTCTGGGCTGGACTTCGCGAGAAGGGACTGTGTCCGCTGGGACCCGGGTCCCACAGAGCTCGAACCCCCCTCCCCGTGAAGGCATCCGCGGCCTGTGGTCCTTGCTGTCCGCAAAAGGCATTCACCTGCGGAGAACCTGGGCCCAGGTGGGCGGGACCAGGCCCCACGGCAGGAGCCTAGGGAGGCCACTGGAGCCACGGGGGCCAGGGCGGGGCATTTTCCCGGGTGCTCTCTCGGGTCCCGGGTGCCCTCTCTCGCCCGGGGAGCGCCCACGCCGTCCCTTGAGTCCCGCAGGACGCCTGCATCCCGCCATAAGCGGCCCACCTCCTCCATGGAGCACGGACACAGGGGGCCGGGGTGCGAGCAACTGGCCTACGTGGCGGCAAACCCGCAGACCCCTCCGTCCCGTCCCCGCCACTGCGAAGATCCCCCTGTTCTTCCATCCGTAAAGGGGTCCCCCTTTACGGATGGAAGAACAGGGGGGAGGCGCCCAGGAGATGGCTTTTGTCCGAGCCGCGGCCGGGTGGTTTACGGGCCAAGAGGCGGGGCCGCGCAGGCGCAAGCAGGCCCCCCCACCGCAAGCATCCCTCCGGGCAACGTGCCCCCCCCCGCCCCCCCTTGAGATATCAGGCCAGGTTCACAGGGTCCCTGGGCTGGTGTCAGAGTTAACGGAAGCCCTCCCTGCCATCCAGAGGACCGTGCGTTTTCCCGTGGACCACACTTCCCAGCAGCTCTCCCACCCCCGCAGAGGCAGAGTGCCAGGGAAGAACTAGGGACCTGGGGCCGGGAAGAGGGGCCGGCCACGGTTCCGCGCCAGGTGGAGCGGGTCCCGGCGGGCGGGCGGGCGGGCGGGACCCTCGTCCACGGACCTGTTCTCCTGTGGGGAGTCTGGCCTGTGCCCCGCCTGGGAGGCTAAGAGCCTTGCTTCGCCTGCAACGCCCCCACCCTGCCACAAGGCGGCAGACTTGGGCCCAGCCGCTTCAACCCTCCAGTCTGTGCAGAAGCACCCAAAAATGGAGTGAGACCGCTGCGACCTCAGTCCCCCAGAGCTCGAACCCCCACCTCTGTGAGGGAATCGGCGGCCTCCTGTCCTTGGCGTCCGCAAAAGGCATTCACCTGCGGCGAACCAGGGCCTCGGGAGAGCAGGGCCAGGCCCCATGGTAGGAGCCCGGGGGAGGCAACGGCAGCCTCTGCGGCCAGGCCTCGGGCTCTCGCCGGGGCTCTCTCGGGGCACGGGCACCCTCTCTCGCCTAGAGAGTGCCCACGCCGTCCCTGGAGCCCCGCGAGACACCTGCTTCCCGTGATAAGAGGCCCCCTGCCTCCATGGAGCTTGGAACTCTGGGGCCGGGCTGTGGGTCACTGGGCTAAGTGGCTGGAGACGCGCAGACCCCTCCGTCCCGACCGCCCCACTGCGAAGATCCCCCTGTTCCTCCATCCGTAAGGGGGTCGCCCCTTACGGATGGAGGAACAGGGGGGAGGCCCCCAGGAGATGGCATTTGTCAGAGCCGCCGCTGGCCGGTTTCGGGCCAAGACGCGGGACCCGGCAGGCAGAGGGCAGGCAGCCCCACCAGAAGCCTCCCTCGGGGCAACGGGCCCCACCCCGGACATATCAGGCCCGCTTCACAGAGTCCCTGGGGTCCTGTCCGTGGAACTGGAAGCTCTGCCCGCCACCCAGAGGTCCGTTCCTTTTCCCGTGGACCACACTTGCCAGCGCGTCTCCCACCCCGGCAGAGGCAGAGTGCCAGGGAAGAACTAGGGCCCCGGGGCCTCGATGAGGGGCGGGCCAGGGTTCCGCGCCTGGTGGGCAGGGGCCCGGGCGGGCCGGACCCACGCCCAGGGACCCCGTCTCCCGGGGGGACTCGGGCCTGAGACCTGCCTGGGGGGCTGAGAGTCTTTCTTGGCTCAAACGGCCCCACCCTGCCCCGAGGCGGCAAACCTGCACCGAGACGCTTCTACTCTCTAAAGTCTGGGCTGGACTTCGCGAGAAGGGACTGTGTCCGCTGGGACCCGGGTCCCACAGAGCTCGAACCCCCCTCCCCGTGAAGGCATCCGCGGCCTGTGGTCCTTGCTGTCCGCAAAAGGCATTCACCTGCGGAGAACCTGGGCCCAGGTGGGCGGGACCAGGCCCCACGGCAGGAGCCTAGGGAGGCCACTGGAGCCACGGGGGCCAGGGCGGGGCATTTTCCCGGGTGCTCTCTCGGGTCCCGGGTGCCCTCTCTCGCCCGGGGAGCGCCCACGCCGTCCCTTGAGCCCCGCAGGACGCCTGCATCCCGCCATAAGCGGCCCACCTCCTCCATGGAGCACGGACACAGGGGGCCGGGGTGCGAGCAACTGGCCTACGTGGCGGCAAACCCGCAGACCCCTCCGTCCCGTCCCCGCCACTGCGAAGATCCCCCTGTTCTTCCATCCGTAAAGGGGTCCCCCTTTACGGATGGAAGAACAGGGGGGAGGCGCCCAGGAGATGGCTTTTGTCCGAGCCGCGGCCGGGTGGTTTACGGGCCAAGAGGCGGGGCCGCGCAGGCGCAAGCAGGCCCCCCCACCGCAAGCATCCCTCCGGGCAACGTGCCCCCCCCCGCCCCCCCTTGAGATATCAGGCCAGGTTCACAGGGTCCCTGGGCTGGTGTCAGAGTTAACGGAAGCCCTCCCTGCCATCCAGAGGACCGTGCGTTTTCCCGTGGACCACACTTCCCAGCAGCTCTCCCACCCCCGCAGAGGCAGAGTGCCAGGGAAGAACTAGGGACCTGGGGCCGGGAAGAGGGGCCGGCCACGGTTCCGCGCCAGGTGGAGCGGGTCCCGGCGGGCGGGCGGGCGGGCGGGACCCTCGTCCACGGACCTGTTCTCCTGTGGGGAGTCTGGCCTGTGCCCCGCCTGGGAGGCTAAGAGCCTTGCTTCGCCTGCAACGCCCCCACCCTGCCACAAGGCGGCAGACTTGGGCCCAGCCGCTTCAACCCTCCAGTCTGTGCAGAAGCACCCAAAAATGGAGTGAGACCGCTGCGACCTCAGTCCCCCAGAGCTCGAACCCCCACCTCTGTGAGGGAATCGGCGGCCTCCTGTCCTTGGCGTCCGCAAAAGGCATTCACCTGCGGCGAACCAGGGCCTCGGGAGAGCAGGGCCAGGCCCCATGGTAGGAGCCCGGGGGAGGCAACGGCAGCCTCTGCGGCCAGGCCTCGGGCTCTCGCCGGGGCTCTCTCGGGGCACGGGCACCCTCTCTCGCCTAGAGAGTGCCCACGCCGTCCCTGGAGCCCCGCGAGACACCTGCTTCCCGTGATAAGAGGCCCCCTGCCTCCATGGAGCTTGGAACTCTGGGGCCGGGCTGCGGGTCACTGGGCTAAGTGGCTGGAGACGCGCAGACCCCTCCGTCCCGACCGCCCCACTGCGAAGATCCCCCTGTTCCTCCATCCGTAAGGGGGTCGCCCCTTACGGATGGAGGAACAGGGGGGAGGCCCCCAGGAGATGGCATTTGTCAGAGCCGCCGCTGGCCGGTTTCGGGCCAAGACGCGGGACCCGGCAGGCAGAGGGCAGGCAGCCCCACCAGAAGCCTCCCTCGGGGCAACGGGCCCCACCCCGGACATATCAGGCCCGCTTCACAGAGTCCCTGGGGTCCTGTCCGTGGAACTGGAAGCTCTGCCCGCCACCCAGAGGTCCGTTCCTTTTCCCGTGGACCACACTTGCCAGCGCGTCTCCCACCCCGGCAGAGGCAGAGTGCCAGGGAAGAACTAGGGCCCCGGGGCCTCGATGAGGGGCGGGCCAGGGTTCCGCGCCTGGTGGGCAGGGGCCCGGGCGGGCCGGACCCACGCCCAGGGACCCCGTCTCCCGGGGGGACTCGGGCCTGAGACCTGCCTGGGGGGCTGAGAGTCTTTCTTGGCTCAAACGGCCCCACCCTGCCCCGAGGCGGCAAACCTGCACCGAGACGCTTCTACTCTCTAAAGTCTGGGCTGGACTTCGCGAGAAGGGACTGTGTCCGCTGGGACCCGGGTCCCACAGAGCTCGAACCCCCCTCCCCGTGAAGGCATCCGCGGCCTGTGGTCCTTGCTGTCCGCAAAAGGCATTCACCTGCGGAGAACCTGGGCCCAGGTGGGCGGGACCAGGCCCCACGGCAGGAGCCTAGGGAGGCCACTGGAGCCACGGGGGCCAGGGCGGGGCATTTTCCCGGGTGCTCTCTCGGGTCCCGGGTGCCCTCTCTCGCCCGGGGAGTGCCCACGCCGTCCCTTGAGCCCCGCAGGACGCCTGCATCCCGCCATAAGCGGCCCACCTCCTCCATGGAGCACGGACACAGGGGGCCGGGGTGCGAGCAACTGGCCTACGTGGCGGCAAACCCGCAGACCCCTCCGTCCCGTCCCCGCCACTGCGAAGATCCCCCTGTTCTTCCATCCGTAAAGGGGTCCCCCTTTACGGATGGAAGAACAGGGGGGAGGCGCCCAGGAGATGGCTTTTGTCCGAGCCGCGGCCGGGTGGTTTACGGGCCAAGAGGCGGGGCCGCGCAGGCGCAAGCAGGCCCCCCCACCGCAAGCATCCCTCCGGGCAACGTGCCCCCCCCCGCCCCCCCTTGAGATATCAGGCCAGGTTCACAGGGTCCCTGGGCTGGTGTCAGAGTTAACGGAAGCCCTCCCTGCCATCCAGAGGACCGTGCGTTTTCCCGTGGACCACACTTCCCAGCAGCTCTCCCACCCCCGCAGAGGCAGAGTGCCAGGGAAGAACTAGGGACCTGGGGCCGGGAAGAGGGGCCGGCCACGGTTCCGCGCCAGGTGGAGCGGGTCCCGGCGGGCGGGCGGGCGGGCGGGACCCTCGTCCACGGACCTGTTCTCCTGTGGGGAGTCTGGCCTGTGCCCCGCCTGGGAGGCTAAGAGCCTTGCTTCGCCTGCAACGCCCCCACCCTGCCACAAGGCGGCAGACTTGGGCCCAGCCGCTTCAACCCTCCAGTCTGTGCAGAAGCACCCAAAAATGGAGTGAGACCGCTGCGACCTCAGTCCCCCAGAGCTCGAACCCCCACCTCTGTGAGGGAATCGGCGGCCTCCTGTCCTTGGCGTCCGCAAAAGGCATTCACCTGCGGCGAACCAGGGCCTCGGGAGAGCAGGGCCAGGCCCCATGGTAGGAGCCCGGGGGAGGCAACGGCAGCCTCTGCGGCCAGGCCTCGGGCTCTCGCCGGGGCTCTCTCGGGGCACGGGCACCCTCTCTCGCCTAGAGAGTGCCCACGCCGTCCCTGGAGCCCCGCGAGACACCTGCTTCCCGTGATAAGAGGCCCCCTGCCTCCATGGAGCTTGGAACTCTGGGGCCGGGCTGCGGGTCACTGGGCTAAGTGGCTGGAGACGCGCAGACCCCTCCGTCCCGACCGCCCCACTGCGAAGATCCCCCTGTTCCTCCATCCGTAAGGGGGTCGCCCCTTACGGATGGAGGAACAGGGGGGAGGCCCCCAGGAGATGGCATTTGTCAGAGCCGCCGCTGGCCGGTTTCGGGCCAAGACGCGGGACCCGGCAGGCAGAGGGCAGGCAGCCCCACCAGAAGCCTCCCTCGGGGCAACGGGCCCCACCCCGGACATATCAGGCCCGCTTCACAGAGTCCCTGGGGTCCTGTCCGTGGAACTGGAAGCTCTGCCCGCCACCCAGAGGTCCGTTCCTTTTCCCGTGGACCACACTTGCCAGCGCGTCTCCCACCCCGGCAGAGGCAGAGTGCCAGGGAAGAACTAGGGCCCCGGGGCCTCGATGAGGGGCGGGCCAGGGTTCCGCGCCTGGTGGGCAGGGGCCCGGGCGGGCCGGACCCACGCCCAGGGACCCCGTCTCCCGGGGGGACTCGGGCCTGAGACCTGCCTGGGGGGCTGAGAGTCTTTCTTGGCTCAAACGGCCCCACCCTGCCCCGAGGCGGCAAACCTGCACCGAGACGCTTCTACTCTCTAAAGTCTGGGCTGGACTTCGCGAGAAGGGACTGTGTCCGCTGGGACCCGGGTCCCACAGAGCTCGAACCCCCCTCCCCGTGAAGGCATCCGCGGCCTGTGGTCCTTGCTGTCCGCAAAAGGCATTCACCTGCGGAGAACCTGGGCCCAGGTGGGCGGGACCAGGCCCCACGGCAGGAGCCTAGGGAGGCCACTGGAGCCACGGGGGCCAGGGCGGGGCATTTTCCCGGGTGCTCTCTCGGGTCCCGGGTGCCCTCTCTCGCCCGGGGAGCGCCCACGCCGTCCCTTGAGCCCCGCAGGACGCCTGCATCCCGCCATAAGCGGCCCACCTCCTCCATGGAGCACGGACACAGGGGGCCGGGGTGCGAGCAACTGGCCTACGTGGCGGCAAACCCGCAGACCCCTCCGTCCCGTCCCCGCCACTGCGAAGATCCCCCTGTTCTTCCATCCGTAAAGGGGTCCCCCTTTACGGATGGAAGAACAGGGGGGAGGCGCCCAGGAGATGGCTTTTGTCCGAGCCGCGGCCGGGTGGTTTACGGGCCAAGAGGCGGGGCCGCGCAGGCGCAAGCAGGCCCCCCCACCGCAAGCATCCCTCCGGGCAACGTGCCCCCCCCCGCCCCCCCTTGAGATATCAGGCCAGGTTCACAGGGTCCCTGGGCTGGTGTCAGAGTTAACGGAAGCCCTCCCTGCCATCCAGAGGACCGTGCGTTTTCCCGTGGACCACACTTCCCAGCAGCTCTCCCACCCCCGCAGAGGCAGAGTGCCAGGGAAGAACTAGGGACCTGGGGCCGGGAAGAGGGGCCGGCCACGGTTCCGCGCCAGGTGGAGCGGGTCCCGGCGGGCGGGCGGGCGGGCGGGACCCTCGTCCACGGACCTGTTCTCCTGTGGGGAGTCTGGCCTGTGCCCCGCCTGGGAGGCTAAGAGCCTTGCTTCGCCTGCAACGCCCCCACCCTGCCACAAGGCGGCAGACTTGGGCCCAGCCGCTTCAACCCTCCAGTCTGTGCAGAAGCACCCAAAAATGGAGTGAGACCGCTGCGACCTCAGTCCCCCAGAGCTCGAACCCCCACCTCTGTGAGGGAATCGGCGGCCTCCTGTCCTTGGCGTCCGCAAAAGGCATTCACCTGCGGCGAACCAGGGCCTCGGGAGAGCAGGGCCAGGCCCCATGGTAGGAGCCCGGGGGAGGCAACGGCAGCCTCTGCGGCCAGGCCTCGGGCTCTCGCCGGGGCTCTCTCGGGGCACGGGCACCCTCTCTCGCCTAGAGAGTGCCCACGCCGTCCCTGGAGCCCCGCGAGACACCTGCTTCCCGTGATAAGAGGCCCCCTGCCTCCATGGAGCTTGGAACTCTGGGGCCGGGCTGCGGGTCACTGGGCTAAGTGGCTGGAGACGCGCAGACCCCTCCGTCCCGACCGCCCCACTGCGAAGATCCCCCTGTTCCTCCATCCGTAAGGGGGTCGCCCCTTACGGATGGAGGAACAGGGGGGAGGCCCCCAGGAGATGGCATTTGTCAGAGCCGCCGCTGGCCGGTTTCGGGCCAAGACGCGGGACCCGGCAGGCAGAGGGCAGGCAGCCCCACCAGAAGCCTCCCTCGGGGCAACGGGCCCCACCCCGGACATATCAGGCCCGCTTCACAGAGTCCCTGGGGTCCTGTCCGTGGAACTGGAAGCTCTGCCCGCCACCCAGAGGTCCGTTCCTTTTCCCGTGGACCACACTTGCCAGCGCGTCTCCCACCCCGGCAGAGGCAGAGTGCCAGGGAAGAACTAGGGCCCCGGGGCCTCGATGAGGGGCGGGCCAGGGTTCCGCGCCTGGTGGGCAGGGGCCCGGGCGGGCCGGACCCACGCCCAGGGACCCCGTCTCCCGGGGGGACTCGGGCCTGAGACCTGCCTGGGGGGCTGAGAGTCTTTCTTGGCTCAAACGGCCCCACCCTGCCCCGAGGCGGCAAACCTGCACCGAGACGCTTCTACTCTCTATAGTCTGGGCTGGACTTCGCGAGAAGGGACTGTGTCCGCTGGGACCCGGGTCCCACAGAGCTCGAACCCCCCTCCCCGTGAAGGCATCCGCGGCCTGTGGTCCTTGCTGTCCGCAAAAGGCATTCACCTGCGGAGAACCTGGGCCCAGGTGAGCGGGACCAGGCCCCACGGCAGGAGCCTAGGGAGGCCACTGGAGCCACGGGGGCCAGGGCGGGGCATTTTCCCGGGTGCTCTCTCGGGTCCCGGGTGCCCTCTCTCGCCCGGGGAGTGCCCACGCCGTCCGCCGTCCCTTGAGCCCCGCAGGACGCCTGCATCCCGCCATAAGCGGCCCACCTCCTCCATGGAGCACGGACACAGGGGGCCGGGGTGCGAGCAACTGGCCCTCGTGGCGGCAAACCCGCAGACCCCTCCGTCCCGTCCCCGCCACTGCGAAGATCCCCCTGTTCTTCCATCCGTAAAGGGGTCCCCCTTTACGGATGGAAGAACAGGGGGTAGGCGCCCAGGAGATGGCTTTTGTCCGAGCCGCGGCCGGGTGGTTTACGGGCCAAGAGGCGGGGCCGCGCAGGCGCAAGCAGGCCCCCCCCCCCCCCCCGCAAGCATCCCTCCGGGCAACGTGCCCCCCCCCGCCCCCCCTTGAGATATCAGGCCAGGTTCACAGGGTCCCTGGGCTGGTGTCAGAGTTAACGGAAGCCCTCCCTGCCATCCAGAGGACCGTGCGTTTTCCCGTGGACCACACTTCCCAGCAGCTCTCCCACCCCCGCAGAGGCAGAGTGCCAGGGAAGAACTAGGGACCTGGGGCCGGGAAGAGGGGCCGGCCACGGTTCCGCGCCAGGTGGAGCGGGTCCCGGCGGGCGGGCGGGCGGGCGGGACCCTCGTCCACGGACCTGTTCTCCTGTGGGGAGTCTGGCCTGTGCCCCGCCTGGGAGGCTAAGAGCCTTGCTTCGCCTGCAACGCCCCCACCCTGCCACAAGGCGGCAGACTTGGGCCCAGCCGCTTCAACCCTCCAGTCTGTGCAGAAGCACCCCAAAATGGAGTGAGACCGCTGCGACCTCAGTCCCCCAGAGCTCGAACCCCCACCTCTGTGAGGGAATCGGCGGCCTCCTGTCCTTGGCGTCCGCAAGAGGCATTCACCTGCGGCGAACCAGGGCCTCGGGAGAGCAGGGCCAGGCCCCATGGTAGGAGCCCGGGGGAGGCAACGGCAGCCTCTGCGGCCAGGCCTCGGGCTCTCGCCGGGGCTCTCTCGGGGCACGGGCACCCTCTCTCGCCTAGAGAGTGCCCACGCCGTCCCTGGAGCCCCGCGAGACACCTGCTTCCCGTGATAAGAGGCCCCCTGCCTCCATGGAGCTTGGAACTCTGGGGCCGGGCTGCGGGTCACTGGGCTAAGTGGCTGGAGACGCGCAGACCCCTCCGTCCCGACCGCCCCACTGCGAAGATCCCCCTGTTCCTCCATCCGTAAGGGGGTCGCCCCTTACGGATGGAGGAACAGGGGGGAGGCCCCCAGGAGATGGCATTTGTCAGAGCCGCCGCTGGCCGGTTTCGGGCCAAGACGCGGGACCCGGCAGGCAGAGGGCAGGCAGCCCCACCAGAAGCCTCCCTCGGGGCAACGGGCCCCACCCCGGACATATCAGGCCCGCTTCACAGAGTCCCTGGGGTCCTGTCCGTGGAACTGGAAGCTCTGCCCGCCACCCAGAGGTCCGTTCCTTTTCCCGTGGACCACACTTGCCAGCGCGTCTCCCACCCCGGCAGAGGCAGAGTGCCAGGGAAGAACTAGGGCCCCGGGGCCTCGATGAGGGGCGGGCCAGGGTTCCGCGCCTGGTGGGCAGGGGCCCGGGCGGGCCGGACCCACGCCCAGGGACCCCGTCTCCCGGGGGGACTCGGGCCTGAGACCTGCCTGGGGGGCTGAGAGTCTTTCTTGGCTCAAACGGCCCCACCCTGCCCCGAGGCGGCAAACCTGCACCGAGACGCTTCTACTCTCTAAAGTCTGGGCTGGACTTCGCGAGAAGGGACTGTGTCCGCTGGGACCCGGGTCCCACAGAGCTCGAACCCCCCTCCCCGTGAAGGCATCCGCGGCCTGTGGTCCTTGCTGTCCGCAAAAGGCATTCACCTGCGGAGAACCTGGGCCCAGGTGAGCGGGACCAGGCCCCACGGCAGGAGCCTAGGGAGGCCACTGGAGCCACGGGGGCCAGGGCGGGGCATTTTCCCGGGTGCTCTCTCGGGTCCCGGGTGCCCTCTCTCGCCCGGGGAGTGCCCACGCCGTCCCTTGAGCCCCGCAGGACGCCTGCATCCCGCCATAAGCGGCCCACCTCCTCCATGGAGCACGGACACAGGGGGCCGGGGTGCGAGCAACTGGCCTACGTGGCGGCAAACCCGCAGACCCCTCCGTCCCGTCCCCGCCACTGCGAAGATCCCCCTGTTCTTCCATCCGTAAAGGGGTCCCCCTTTACGGATGGAAGAACAGGGGGGAGGCGCCCAGGAGATGGCTTTTGTCCGAGCCGCGGCCGGGTGGTTTACGGGCCAAGAGGCGGGGCCGCGCAGGCGCAAGCAGGCCCCCCCACCGCAAGCATCCCTCCGGGCAACGTGCCCCCCCCCGCCCCCCCTTGAGATATCAGGCCAGGTTCACAGGGTCCCTGGGCTGGTGTCAGAGTTAACGGAAGCCCTCCCTGCCATCCAGAGGACCGTGCGTTTTCCCGTGGACCACACTTCCCAGCAGCTCTCCCACCCCCGCAGAGGCAGAGTGCCAGGGAAGAACTAGGGACCTGGGGCCGGGAAGAGGGGCCGGCCACGGTTCCGCGCCAGGTGGAGCGGGTCCCGGCGGGCGGGCGGGCGGGCGGGACCCTCGTCCACGGACCTGTTCTCCTGTGGGGAGTCTGGCCTGTGCCCCGCCTGGGAGGCTAAGAGCCTTGCTTCGCCTGCAACGCCCCCACCCTGCCACAAGGCGGCAGACTTGGGCCCAGCCGCTTCAACCCTCCAGTCTGTGCAGAAGCACCCAAAAATGGAGTGAGACCGCTGCGACCTCAGTCCCCCAGAGCTCGAACCCCCACCTCTGTGAGGGAATCGGCGGCCTCCTGTCCTTGGCGTCCGCAAAAGGCATTCACCTGCGGCGAACCAGGGCCTCGGGAGAGCAGGGCCAGGCCCCATGGTAGGAGCCCGGGGGAGGCAACGGCAGCCTCTGCGGCCAGGCCTCGGGCTCTCGCCGGGGCTCTCTCGGGGCACGGGCACCCTCTCTCGCCTAGAGAGTGCCCACGCCGTCCCTGGAGCCCCGCGAGACACCTGCTTCCCGTGATAAGAGGCCCCCTGCCTCCATGGAGCTTGGAACTCTGGGGCCGGGCTGCGGGTCACTGGGCTAAGTGGCTGGAGACGCGCAGACCCCTCCGTCCCGACCGCCCCACTGCGAAGATCCCCCTGTTCCTCCATCCGTAAGGGGGTCGCCCCTTACGGATGGAGGAACAGGGGGGAGGCCCCCAGGAGATGGCATTTGTCAGAGCCGCCGCTGGCCGGTTTCGGGCCAAGACGCGGGACCCGGCAGGCAGAGGGCAGGCAGCCCCACCAGAAGCCTCCCTCGGGGCAACGGGCCCCACCCCGGACATATCAGGCCCGCTTCACAGAGTCCCTGGGGTCCTGTCCGTGGAACTGGAAGCTCTGCCCGCCACCCAGAGGTCCGTTCCTTTTCCCGTGGACCACACTTGCCAGCGCGTCTCCCACCCCGGCAGAGGCAGAGTGCCAGGGAAGAACTAGGGCCCCGGGGCCTCGATGAGGGGCGGGCCAGGGTTCCGCGCCTGGTGGGCAGGGGCCCGGGCGGGCCGGACCCACGCCCAGGGACCCCGTCTCCCAGGGGGACTCGGGCCTGAGACCTGCCTGGGGGGCTGAGAGTCTTTCTTGGCTCAAACGGCCCCACCCTGCCCCGAGGCGGCAAACCTGCACCGAGACGCTTCTACTCTCTAAAGTCTGGGCTGGACTTCGCGAGAAGGGACTGTGTCCGCTGGGACCCGGGTCCCACAGAGCTCGAACCCCCCTCCCCGTGAAGGCATCCGCGGCCTGTGGTCCTTGCTGTCCGCAAAAGGCATTCACCTGCGGAGAACCTGGGCCCAGGTGGGCGGGACCAGGCCCCACGGCAGGAGCCTAGGGAGGCCACTGGAGCCACGGGGGCCAGGGCGGGGCATTTTCCCGGGTGCTCTCTCGGGTCCCGGGTGCCCTCTCTCGCCCGGGGAGTGCCCACGCCGTCCCTTGAGCCCCGCAGGACGCCTGCATCCCGCCATAAGCGGCCCACCTCCTCCATGGAGCACGGACACAGGGGGCCGGGGTGCGAGCAACTGGCCTACGTGGCGGCAAACCCGCAGACCCCTCCGTCCCGTCCCCGCCACTGCGAAGATCCCCCTGTTCTTCCATCCGTAAAGGGGTCCCCCTTTACGGATGGAAGAACAGGGGGGAGGCGCCCAGGAGATGGCTTTTGTCCGAGCCGCGGCCGGGTGGTTTACGGGCCAAGAGGCGGGGCCGCGCAGGCGCAAGCAGGCCCCCCCACCGCAAGCATCCCTCCGGGCAACGTGCCCCCCCCCGCCCCCCCTTGAGATATCAGGCCAGGTTCACAGGGTCCCTGGGCTGGTGTCAGAGTTAACGGAAGCCCTCCCTGCCATCCAGAGGACCGTGCGTTTTCCCGTGGACCACACTTCCCAGCAGCTCTCCCACCCCCGCAGAGGCAGAGTGCCAGGGAAGAACTAGGGACCTGGGGCCGGGAAGAGGGGCCGGCCACGGTTCCGCGCCAGGTGGAGCGGGTCCCGGCGGGCGGGCGGGCGGGCGGGACCCTCGTCCACGGACCTGTTCTCCTGTGGGGAGTCTGGCCTGTGCCCCGCCTGGGAGGCTAAGAGCCTTGCTTCGCCTGCAACGCCCCCACCCTGCCACAAGGCGGCAGACTTGGGCCCAGCCGCTTCAACCCTCCAGTCTGTGCAGAAGCACCCAAAAATGGAGTGAGACCGCTGCGACCTCAGTCCCCCAGAGCTCGAACCCCCACCTCTGTGAGGGAATCGGCGGCCTCCTGTCCTTGGCGTCCGCAAAAGGCATTCACCTGCGGCGAACCAGGGCCTCGGGAGAGCAGGGCCAGGCCCCATGGTAGGAGCCCGGGGGAGGCAACGGCAGCCTCTGCGGCCAGGCCTCGGGCTCTCGCCGGGGCTCTCTCGGGGCACGGGCACCCTCTCTCGCCTAGAGAGTGCCCACGCCGTCCCTGGAGCCCCGCGAGACACCTGCTTCCCGTGATAAGAGGCCCCCTGCCTCCATGGAGCTTGGAACTCTGGGGCCGGGCTGCGGGTCACTGGGCTAAGTGGCTGGAGACGCGCAGACCCCTCCGTCCCGACCGCCCCACTGCGAAGATCCCCCTGTTCCTCCATCCGTAAGGGGGTCGCCCCTTACGGATGGAGGAACAGGGGGGAGGCCCCCAGGAGATGGCATTTGTCAGAGCCGCCGCTGGCCGGTTTCGGGCCAAGACGCGGGACCCGGCAGGCAGAGGGCAGGCAGCCCCACCAGAAGCCTCCCTCGGGGCAACGGGCCCCACCCCGGACATATCAGGCCCGCTTCACAGAGTCCCTGGGGTCCTGTCCGTGGAACTGGAAGCTCTGCCCGCCACCCAGAGGTCCGTTCCTTTTCCCGTGGACCACACTTGCCAGCGCGTCTCCCACCCCGGCAGAGGCAGAGTGCCAGGGAAGAACTAGGGCCCCGGGGCCTCGATGAGGGGCGGGCCAGGGTTCCGCGCCTGGTGGGCAGGGGCCCGGGCGGGCCGGACCCACGCCCAGGGACCCCGTCTCCCGGGGGGACTCGGGCCTGAGACCTGCCTGGGGGGCTGAGAGTCTTTCTTGGCTCAAACGGCCCCACCCTGCCCCGAGGCGGCAAACCTGCACCGAGACGCTTCTACTCTCTAAAGTCTGGGCTGGACTTCGCGAGAAGGGACTGTGTCCGCTGGGACCCGGGTCCCACAGAGCTCGAACCCCCCTCCCCGTGAAGGCATCCGCGGCCTGTGGTCCTTGCTGTCCGCAAAAGGCATTCACCTGCGGAGAACCTGGGCCCAGGTGGGCGGGACCAGGCCCCACGGCAGGAGCCTAGGGAGGCCACTGGAGCCACGGGGGCCAGGGCGGGGCATTTTCCCGGGTGCTCTCTCGGGTCCCGGGTGCCCTCTCTCGCCCGGGGAGTGCCCACGCCGTCCCTTGAGCCCCGCAGGACGCCTGCATCCCGCCATAAGCGGCCCACCTCCTCCATGGAGCACGGACACAGGGGGCCGGGGTGCGAGCAACTGGCCTACGTGGCGGCAAACCCGCAGACCCCTCCGTCCCGTCCCCGCCACTGCGAAGATCCCCCTGTTCTTCCATCCGTAAAGGGGTCCCCCTTTACGGATGGAAGAACAGGGGGGAGGCGCCCAGGAGATGGCTTTTGTCCGAGCCGCGGCCGGGTGGTTTACGGGCCAAGAGGCGGGGCCGCGCAGGCGCAAGCAGGCCCCCCCACCGCAAGCATCCCTCCGGGCAACGTGCCCCCCCCCGCCCCCCCTTGAGATATCAGGCCAGGTTCACAGGGTCCCTGGGCTGGTGTCAGAGTTAACGGAAGCCCTCCCTGCCATCCAGAGGACCGTGCGTTTTCCCGTGGACCACACTTCCCAGCAGCTCTCCCACCCCCGCAGAGGCAGAGTGCCAGGGAAGAACTAGGGACCTGGGGCCGGGAAGAGGGGCCGGCCACGGTTCCGCGCCAGGTGGAGCGGGTCCCGGCGGGCGGGCGGGCGGGCGGGACCCTCGTCCACGGACCTGTTCTCCTGTGGGGAGTCTGGCCTGTGCCCCGCCTGGGAGGCTAAGAGCCTTGCTTCGCCTGCAACGCCCCCACCCTGCCACAAGGCGGCAGACTTGGGCCCAGCCGCTTCAACCCTCCAGTCTGTGCAGAAGCACCCAAAAATGGAGTGAGACCGCTGCGACCTCAGTCCCCCAGAGCTCGAACCCCCACCTCTGTGAGGGAATCGGCGGCCTCCTGTCCTTGGCGTCCGCAAAAGGCATTCACCTGCGGCGAACCAGGGCCTCCGGAGAGCAGGGCCAGGCCCCATGGTAGGAGCCCGGGGGAGGCAACGGCAGCCTCTGCGGCCAGGCCTCGGGCTCTCGCCGGGGCTCTCTCGGGGCACGGGCACCCTCTCTCGCCTAGAGAGTGCCCACGCCGTCCCTGGAGCCCCGCGAGACACCTGCTTCCCGTGATAAGAGGCCCCCTGCCTCCATGGAGCTTGGAACTCTGGGGCCAGGCTGCGGGTCACTGGGCTAAGTGGCTGGAGACGCGCAGACCCCTCCGTCCCGACCGCCCCACTGCGAAGATCCCCCTGTTCCTCCATCCGTAAGGGGGTCGCCCCTTACGGATGGAGGAACAGGGGGGAGGCCCCCAGGAGATGGCATTTGTCAGAGCCGCCGCTGGCCGGTTTCGGGCCAAGACGCGGGACCCGGCAGGCAGAGGGCAGGCAGCCCCACCAGAAGCCTCCCTCGGGGCAACGGGCCCCACCCCGGACATATCAGGCCCGCTTCACAGAGTCCCTGGGGTCCTGTCCGTGGAACTGGAAGCTCTGCCCGCCACCCAGAGGTCCGTTCCTTTTCCCGTGGACCACACTTGCCAGCGCGTCTCCCACCCCGGCAGAGGCAGAGTGCCAGGGAAGAACTAGGGCCCCGGGGCCTCGATGAGGGGCGGGCCAGGGTTCCGCGCCTGGTGGGCAGGGGCCCGGGCGGGCCGGACCCACGCCCAGGGACCCCGTCTCCCGGGGGGACTCGGGCCTGAGACCTGCCTGGGGGGCTGAGAGTCTTTCTTGGCTCAAACGGCCCCACCCTGCCCCGAGGCGGCAAACCTGCACCGAGACGCTTCTACTCTCTAAAGTCTGGGCTGGACTTCGCGAGAAGGGACTGTGTCCGCTGGGACCCGGGTCCCACAGAGCTCGAACCCCCCTCCCCGTGAAGGCATCCGCGGCCTGTGGTCCTTGCTGTCCGCAAAAGGCATTCACCTGCGGAGAACCTGGGCCCAGGTGAGCGGGACCAGGCCCCACGGCAGGAGCCTAGGGAGGCCACTGGAGCCACGGGGGCCAGGGCGGGGCATTTTCCCGGGTGCTCTCTCGGGTCCCGGGTGCCCTCTCTCGCCCGGGGAGTGCCCACGCCGTCCACCGTCCCTTGAGCCCCGCAGGACGCCTGCATCCCGCCATAAGCGGCCCACCTCCTCCATGGAGCACGGACACAGGGGGCCGGGGTGCGAGCAACTGGCCTACGTGGCGGCAAACCCGCAGACCCCTCCGTCCCGTCCCCGCCACTGCGAAGATCCCCCTGTTCTTCCATCCGTAAAGGGGTCCCCCTTTACGGATGGAAGAACAGGGGGGAGGCGCCCAGGAGATGGCTTTTGTCCGAGCCGCGGCCGGGTGGTTTACGGGCCAAGAGGCGGGGCCGCGCAGGCGCAAGCAGGCCCCCCCCCCCCCTGCAAGCATCCCTCCGGGCAACGTGCCCCCCCCGCCCCCCCTTGAGATATCAGGCCAGGTTCACAGGGTCCCTGGGCTGGTGTCAGAGTTAACGGAAGCCCTCCCTGCCATCCAGAGGACCGTGCGTTTTCCCGTGGACCACACTTCCCAGCAGCTCTCCCACCCCCGCAGAGGCAGAGTGCCAGGGAAGAACTAGGGACCTGGGGCCGGGAAGAGGGGCCGGCCACGGTTCCGCGCCAGGTGGAGCGGGTCCCGGCGGGCGGGCGGGCGGGCGGGACCCTCGTCCACGGACCTGTTCTCCTGTGGGGAGTCTGGCCTGTGCCCCGCCTGGGAGGCTAAGAGCCTTGCTTCGCCTGCAACGCCCCCACCCTGCCACAAGGCGGCAGACTTGGGCCCAGCCGCTTCAACCCTCCAGTCTGTGCAGAAGCACCCCAAAATGGAGTGAGACCGCTGCGACCTCAGTCCCCCAGAGCTCGAACCCCCACCTCTGTGAGGGAATCGGCGGCCTCCTGTCCTTGGCGTCCGCAAGAGGCATTCACCTGCGGCGAACCAGGGCCTCGGGAGAGCAGGGCCAGGCCCCATGGTAGGAGCCCGGGGGAGGCAACGGCAGCCTCTGCGGCCAGGCCTCGGGCTCTCGCCGGGGCTCTCTCGGGGCACGGGCACCCTCTCTCGCCTAGAGAGTGCCCACGCCGTCCCTGGAGCCCCGCGAGACACCTGCTTCCCGTGATAAGAGGCCCCCTGCCTCCATGGAGCTTGGAACTCTGGGGCCGGGCTGCGGGTCACTGGGCTAAGTGGCTGGAGACGCGCAGACCCCTCCGTCCCGACCGCCCCACTGCGAAGATCCCCCTGTTCCTCCATCCGTAAGGGGGTCGCCCCTTACGGATGGAGGAACAGGGGGGAGGCCCCCAGGAGATGGCATTTGTCAGAGCCGCCGCTGGCCGGTTTCGGGCCAAGACGCGGGACCCGGCAGGCAGAGGGCAGGCAGCCCCACCAGAAGCCTCCCTCGGGGCAACGGGCCCCACCCCGGACATATCAGGCCCGCTTCACAGAGTCCCTGGGGTCCTGTCCGTGGAACTGGAAGCTCTGCCCGCCACCCAGAGGTCCGTTCCTTTTCCCGTGGACCACACTTGCCAGCGCGTCTCCCACCCCGGCAGAGGCAGAGTGCCAGGGAAGAACTAGGGCCCCGGGGCCTCGATGAGGGGCGGGCCAGGGTTCCGCGCCTGGTGGGCAGGGGCCCGGGCGGGCCGGACCCACGCCCAGGGACCCCGTCTCCCGGGGGGACTCGGGCCTGAGACCTGCCTGGGGGGCTGAGAGTCTTTCTTGGCTCAAACGGCCCCACCCTGCCCCGAGGCGGCAAACCTGCACCGAGACGCTTCTACTCTCTAAAGTCTGGGCTGGACTTCGCGAGAAGGGACTGTGTCCGCTGGGACCCGGGTCCCACAGAGCTCGAACCCCCCTCCCCGTGAAGGCATCCGCGGCCTGTGGTCCTTGCTGTCCGCAAAAGGCATTCACCTGCGGAGAACCTGGGCCCAGGTGAGCGGGACCAGGCCCCACGGCAGGAGCCTAGGGAGGCCACTGGAGCCACGGGGGCCAGGGCGGGGCATTTTCCCGGGTGCTCTCTCGGGTCCCGGGTGCCCTCTCTCGCCCGGGGAGTGCCCACGCCGTCCCTTGAGCCCCGCAGGACGCCTGCATCCCGCCATAAGCGGCCCACCTCCTCCATGGAGCACGGACACAGGGGGCCGGGGTGCGAGCAACTGGCCTACGTGGCGGCAAACCCGCAGACCCCTCCGTCCCGTCCCCGCCACTGCGAAGATCCCCCTGTTCTTCCATCCGTAAAGGGGTCCCCCTTTACGGATGGAAGAACAGGGGGGAGGCGCCCAGGAGATGGCTTTTGTCCGAGCCGCGGCCGGGTGGTTTACGGGCCAAGAGGCGGGGCCGCGCAGGCGCAAGCAGGCCCCCCCCCCCCCGCAAGCATCCCTCCGTGCAACGTGCCCCCCCCGCCCCCCCTTGAGATATCAGGCCAGGTTCACAGGGTCCCTGGGCTGGTGTCAGAGTTAACGGAAGCCCTCCCTGCCATCCAGAGGACCGTGCGTTTTCCCGTGGACCACACTTCCCAGCAGCTCTCCCACCCCCGCAGAGGCAGAGTGCCAGGGAAGAACTAGGGACCTGGGGCCGGGAAGAGGGGCCGGCCACGGTTCCGCGCCAGGTGGAGCGGGTCCCGGCGGGCGGGCGGGCGGGCGGGACCCTCGTCCACGGACCTGTTCTCCTGTGGGGAGTCTGGCCTGTGCCCCGCCTGGGAGGCTAAGAGCCTTGCTTCGCCTGCAACGCCCCCACCCTGCCACAAGGCGGCAGACTTGGGCCCAGCCGCTTCAACCCTCCAGTCTGTGCAGAAGCACCCAAAAATGGAGTGAGACCGCTGCGACCTCAGTCCCCCAGAGCTCGAACCCCCACCTCTGTGAGGGAATCGGCGGCCTCCTGTCCTTGGCGTCCGCAAGAGGCATTCACCTGCGGCGAACCAGGGCCTCGGGAGAGCAGGGCCAGGCCCCATGGTAGGAGCCCGGGGGAGGCAACGGCAGCCTCTGCGGCCAGGCCTCGGGCTCTCGCCGGGGCTCTCTCGGGGCACGGGCACCCTCTCTCGCCTAGAGAGTGCCCACGCCGTCCCTGGAGCCCCGCGAGACACCTGCTTCCCGTGATAAGAGGCCCCCTGCCTCCATGGAGCTTGGAACTCTGGGGCCGGGCTGCGGGTCACTGGGCTAAGTGGCTGGAGACGCGCAGACCCCTCCGTCCCGACCGCCCCACTGCGAAGATCCCCCTGTTCCTCCATCCGTAAGGGGGTCGCCCCTTACGGATGGAGGAACAGGGGGGAGGCCCCCAGGAGATGGCATTTGTCAGAGCCGCCGCTGGCCGGTTTCGGGCCAAGACGCGGGACCCGGCAGGCAGAGGGCAGGCAGCCCCACCAGAAGCCTCCCTCGGGGCAACGGGCCCCACCCCGGACATATCAGGCCCGCTTCACAGAGTCCCTGGGGTCCTGTCCGTGGAACTGGAAGCTCTGCCCGCCACCCAGAGGTCCGTTCCTTTTCCCGTGGACCACACTTGCCAGCGCGTCTCCCACCCCGGCAGAGGCAGAGTGCCAGGGAAGAACTAGGGCCCCGGGGCCTCGATGAGGGGCGGGCCAGGGTTCCGCGCCTGGTGGGCAGGGGCCCGGGCGGGCCGGACCCACGCCCAGGGACCCCGTCTCCCGGGGGGACTCGGGCCTGAGACCTGCCTGGGGGGCTGAGAGTCTTTCTTGGCTCAAACGGCCCCACCCTGCCCCGAGGCGGCAAACCTGCACCGAGACGCTTCTACTCTCTAAAGTCTGGGCTGGACTTCGCGAGAAGGGACTGTGTCCGCTGGGACCCGGGTCCCACAGAGCTCGAACCCCCCTCCCCGTGAAGGCATCCGCGGCCTGTGGTCCTTGCTGTCCGCAAAAGGCATTCACCTGCGGAGAACCTGGGCCCAGGTGAGCGGGACCAGGCCCCACGGCAGGAGCCTAGGGAGGCCACTGGAGCCACGGGGGCCAGGGCGGGGCATTTTCCCGGGTGCTCTCTCGGGTCCCGGGTGCCCTCTCTCGCCCGGGGAGTGCCCACGCCGTCCCTTGAGCCCCGCAGGACGCCTGCATCCCGCCATAAGCGGCCCACCTCCTCCATGGAGCACGGACACAGGGGGCCGGGGTGCGAGCAACTGGCCTACGTGGCGGCAAACCCGCAGACCCCTCCGTCCCGTCCCCGCCACTGCGAAGATCCCCCTGTTCTTCCATCCGTAAAGGGGTCCCCCTTTACGGATGGAAGAACAGGGGGGAGGCGCCCAGGAGATGGCTTTTGTCCGAGCCGCGGCCGGGTGGTTTACGGGCCAAGAGGCGGGGCCGCGCAGGCGCAAGCAGGCCCCCCCACCGCAAGCATCCCTCCGGGCAACGTGCCCCCCCCCGCCCCCCCTTGAGATATCAGGCCAGGTTCACAGGGTCCCTGGGCTGGTGTCAGAGTTAACGGAAGCCCTCCCTGCCATCCAGAGGACCGTGCGTTTTCCCGTGGACCACACTTCCCAGCAGCTCTCCCACCCCCGCAGAGGCAGAGTGCCAGGGAAGAACTAGGGACCTGGGGCCGGGAAGAGGGGCCGGCCACGGTTCCGCGCCAGGTGGAGCGGGTCCCGGCGGGCGGGCGGGCGGGCGGGACCCTCGTCCACGGACCTGTTCTCCTGTGGGGAGTCTGGCCTGTGCCCCGCCTGGGAGGCTAAGAGCCTTGCTTCGCCTGCAACGCCCCCACCCTGCCACAAGGCGGCAGACTTGGGCCCAGCCGCTTCAACCCTCCAGTCTGTGCAGAAGCACCCAAAAATGGAGTGAGACCGCTGCGACCTCAGTCCCCCAGAGCTCGAACCCCCACCTCTGTGAGGGAATCGGCGGCCTCCTGTCCTTGGCCTCCGCAAAAGGCATTCACCTGCGGCGAACCAGGGCCTCGGGAGAGCAGGGCCAGGCCCCATGGTAGGAGCCCGGGGGAGGCAACGGCAGCCTCTGCGGCCAGGCCTCGGGCTCTCGCCGGGGCTCTCTCGGGGCACGGGCACCCTCTCTCGCCTAGAGAGTGCCCACGCCGTCCCTGGAGCCCCGCGAGACACCTGCTTCCCGTGATAAGAGGCCCCCTGCCTCCATGGAGCTTGGAACTCTGGGGCCGGGCTGCGGGTCACTGGGCTAAGTGGCTGGAGACGCGCAGACCCCTCCGTCCCGACCGCCCCACTGCGAAGATCCCCCTGTTCCTCCATCCGTAAGGGGGTCGCCCCTTACGGATGGAGGAACAGGGGGGAGTTCCCCAGGAGATGGCATTTGTCAGAGCCGCCGCTGGCCGGTTTCGGGCCAAGACGCGGGACCCGGCAGGCAGAGGGCAGGCAGCCCCACCAGAAGCCTCCCTCGGGGCAACGGGCCCCACCCCGGACATATCAGGCCCGCTTCACAGAGTCCCTGGGGTCCTGTCCGTGGAACTGGAAGCTCTGCCCGCCACCCAGAGGTCCGTTCCTTTTCCCGTGGACCACACTTGCCAGCGCGTCTCCCACCCCGGCAGAGGCAGAGTGCCAGGGAAGAACTAGGGCCCCGGGGCCTCGATGAGGGGCGGGCCAGGGTTCCGCGCCTGGTGGGCAGGGGCCCGGGCGGGCCGGACCCACGCCCAGGGACCCCGTCTCCCGGGGGGACTCGGGCCTGAGACCTGCCTGGGGGGCTGAGAGTCTTTCTTGGCTCAAACGGCCCCACCCTGCCCCGAGGCGGCAAACCTGCACCGAGACGCTTCTACTCTCTAAAGTCTGGGCTGGACTTCGCGAGAAGGGACTGTGTCCGCTGGGACCCGGGTCCCACAGAGCTCGAACCCCCCTCCCCGTGAAGGCATCCGCGGCCTGTGGTCCTTGCTGTCCGCAAAAGGCATTCACCTGCGGAGAACCTGGGCCCAGGTGGGCGGGACCAGGCCCCACGGCAGGAGCCTAGGGAGGCCACTGGAGCCACGGGGGCCAGGGCGGGGCATTTTCCCGGGTGCTCTCTCGGGTCCCGGGTGCCCTCTCTCGCCCGGGGAGTGCCCACGCCGTCCCTTGAGCCCCGCAGGACGCCTGCATCCCGCCATAAGCGGCCCACCTCCTCCATGGAGCACGGACACAGGGGGCCGGGGTGCGAGCAACTGGCCTACGTGGCGGCAAACCCGCAGACCCCTCCGTCCCGTCCCCGCCACTGCGAAGATCCCCCTGTTCTTCCATCCGTAAAGGGGTCCCCCTTTACGGATGGAAGAACAGGGGGGAGGCGCCCAGGAGATGGCTTTTGTCCGAGCCGCGGCCGGGTGGTTTACGGGCCAAGAGGCGGGGCCGCGCAGGCGCAAGCAGGCCCCCCCACCGCAAGCATCCCTCCGGGCAACGTGCCCCCCCCCGCCCCCCCTTGAGATATCAGGCCAGGTTCACAGGGTCCCTGGGCTGGTGTCAGAGTTAACGGAAGCCCTCCCTGCCATCCAGAGGACCGTGCGTTTTCCCGTGGACCACACTTCCCAGCAGCTCTCCCACCCCCGCAGAGGCAGAGTGCCAGGGAAGAACTAGGGACCTGGGGCCGGGAAGAGGGGCCGGCCACGGTTCCGCGCCAGGTGGAGCGGGTCCCGGCGGGCGGGCGGGCGGGCGGGACCCTCGTCCACGGACCTGTTCTCCTGTGGGGAGTCTGGCCTGTGCCCCGCCTGGGAGGCTAAGAGCCTTGCTTCGCCTGCAACGCCCCCACCCTGCCACAAGGCGGCAGACTTGGGCCCACCCGCTTCAACCCTCCAGTCTGTGCAGAAGCACCCAAAAATGGAGTGAGACCGCTGCGACCTCAGTCCCCCAGAGCTCGAACCCCCACCTCTGTGAGGGAATCGGCGGCCTCCTGTCCTTGGCGTCCGCAAGAGGCATTCACCTGCGGCGAACCAGGGCCTCGGGAGAGCAGGGCCAGGCCCCATGGTAGGAGCCCGGGGGAGGCAACGGCAGCCTCTGCGGCCAGGCCTCGGGCTCTCGCCGGGGCTCTCTCGGGGCACGGGCACCCTCTCTCGCCTAGAGAGTGCCCACGCCGTCCCTGGAGCCCCGCGAGACACCTGCTTCCCGTGATAAGAGGCCCCCTGCCTCCATGGAGCTTGGAACTCTGGGGCCGGGCTGCGGGTCACTGGGCTAAGTGGCTGGAGACGCGCAGACCCCTCCGTCCCGACCGCCCCACTGCGAAGATCCCCCTGTTCCTCCATCCGTAAGGGGGTCGCCCCTTACGGATGGAGGAACAGGGGGGAGGCCCCCAGGAGATGGCATTTGTCAGAGCCGCCGCTGGCCGGTTTCGGGCCAAGACGCGGGACCCGGCAGGCAGAGGGCAGGCAGCCCCACCAGAAGCCTCCCTCGGGGCAACGGGCCCCACCCCGGACATATCAGGCCCGCTTCACAGAGTCCCTGGGGTCCTGTCCGTGGAACTGGAAGCTCTGCCCGCCACCCAGAGGTCCGTTCCTTTTCCCGTGGACCACACTTGCCAGCGCGTCTCCCACCCCGGCAGAGGCAGAGTGCCAGGGAAGAACTAGGGCCCCGGGGCCTCGATGAGGGGCGGGCCAGGGTTCCGCGCCTGGTGGGCAGGGGCCCGGGCGGGCCGGACCCACGCCCAGGGACCCCGTCTCCCGGGGGGACTCGGGCCTGAGACCTGCCTGGGGGGCTGAGAGTCTTTCTTGGCTCAAACGGCCCCACCCTGCCCCGAGGCGGCAAACCTGCACCGAGACGCTTCTACTCTCTAAAGTCTGGGCTGGACTTCGCGAGAAGGGACTGTGTCCGCTGGGACCCGGGTCCCACAGAGCTCGAACCCCCCTCCCCGTGAAGGCATCCGCGGCCTGTGGTCCTTGCTGTCCGCAAAAGGCATTCACCTGCGGAGAACCTGGGCCCAGGTGGGCGGGACCAGGCCCCACGGCAGGAGCCTAGGGAGGCCACTGGAGCCACGGGGGCCAGGGCGGGGCATTTTCCCGGGTGCTCTCTCGGGTCCCGGGTGCCCTCTCTCGCCCGGGGAGTGCCCACGCCGTCCCTTGAGCCCCGCAGGACGCCTGCATCCCGCCATAAGCGGCCCACCTCCTCCATGGAGCACGGACACAGGGGGCCGGGGTGCGAGCAACTGGCCTACGTGGCGGCAAACCCGCAGACCCCTCCGTCCCGTCCCCGCCACTGCGAAGATCCCCCTGTTCTTCCATCCGTAAAGGGGTCCCCCTTTACGGATGGAAGAACAGGGGGGAGGCGCCCAGGAGATGGCTTTTGTCCGAGCCGCGGCCGGGTGGTTTACGGGCCAAGAGGCGGGGCCGCGCAGGCGCAAGCAGGCCCCCCCACCGCAAGCATCCCTCCGGGCAACGTGCCCCCCCCCGCCCCCCCTTGAGATATCAGGCCAGGTTCACAGGGTCCCTGGGCTGGTGTCAGAGTTAACGGAAGCCCTCCCTGCCATCCAGAGGACCGTGCGTTTTCCCGTGGACCACACTTCCCAGCAGCTCTCCCACCCCCGCAGAGGCAGAGTGCCAGGGAAGAACTAGGGACCTGGGGCCGGGAAGAGGGGCCGGCCACGGTTCCGCGCCAGGTGGAGCGGGTCCCGGCGGGCGGGCGGGCGGGCGGGACCCTCGTCCACGGACCTGTTCTCCTGTGGGGAGTCTGGCCTGTGCCCCGCCTGGGAGGCTAAGAGCCTTGCTTCGCCTGCAACGCCCCCACCCTGCCACAAGGCGGCAGACTTGGGCCCAGCCGCTTCAACCCTCCAGTCTGTGCAGAAGCACCCAAAAATGGAGTGAGACCGCTGCGACCTCAGTCCCCCAGAGCTCGAACCCCCACCTCTGTGAGGGAATCGGCGGCCTCCTGTCCTTGGCGTCCGCAAGAGGCATTCACCTGCGGCGAACCAGGGCCTCGGGAGAGCAGGGCCAGGCCCCATGGTAGGAGCCCGGGGGAGGCAACGGCAGCCTCTGCGGCCAGGCCTCGGGCTCTCGCCGGGGCTCTCTCGGGGCACGGGCACCCTCTCTCGCCTAGAGAGTGCCCACGCCGTCCCTGGAGCCCCGCGAGACACCTGCTTCCCGTGATAAGAGGCCCCCTGCCTCCATGGAGCTTGGAACTCTGGGGCCGGGCTGCGGGTCACTGGGCTAAGTGGCTGGAGACGCGCAGACCCCTCCGTCCCGACCGCCCCACTGCGAAGATCCCCCTGTTCCTCCATCCGTAAGGGGGTCGCCCCTTACGGATGGAGGAACAGGGGGGAGGCCCCCAGGAGATGGCATTTGTCAGAGCCGCCGCTGGCCGGTTTCGGGCCAAGACGCGGGACCCGGCAGGCAGAGGGCAGGCAGCCCCACCAGAAGCCTCCCTCGGGGCAACGGGCCCCACCCCGGACATATCAGGCCCGCTTCACAGAGTCCCTGGGGTCCTGTCCGTGGAACTGGAAGCTCTGCCCGCCACCCAGAGGTCCGTTCCTTTTCCCGTGGACCACACTTGCCAGCGCGTCTCCCACCCCGGCAGAGGCAGAGTGCCAGGGAAGAACTAGGGCCCCGGGGCCTCGATGAGGGGCGGGCCAGGGTTCCGCGCCTGGTGGGCAGGGGCCCGGGCGGGCCGGACCCACGCCCAGGGACCCCGTCTCCCGGGGGGACTCGGGCCTGAGACCTGCCTGGGGGGCTGAGAGTCTTTCTTGGCTCAAACGGCCCCACCCTGCCCCGAGGCGGCAAACCTGCACCGAGACGCTTCTACTCTCTAAAGTCTGGGCTGGACTTCGCGAGAAGGGACTGTGTCCGCTGGGACCCGGGTCCCACAGAGCTCGAACCCCCCTCCCCGTGAAGGCATCCGCGGCCTGTGGTCCTTGCTGTCCGCAAAAGGCATTCACCTGCGGAGAACCTGGGCCCAGGTGGGCGGGACCAGGCCCCACGGCAGGAGCCTAGGGAGGCCACTGGAGCCACGGGGGCCAGGGCGGGGCATTTTCCCGGGTGCTCTCTCGGGTCCCGGGTGCCCTCTCTCGCCCGGGGAGTGCCCACGCCGTCCCTTGAGCCCCGCAGGACGCCTGCATCCCGCCATAAGCGGCCCACCTCCTCCATGGAGCACGGACACAGGGGGCCGGGGTGCGAGCAACTGGCCTACGTGGCGGCAAACCCGCAGACCCCTCCGTCCCGTCCCCGCCACTGCGAAGATCCCCCTGTTCTTCCATCCGTAAAGGGGTCCCCCTTTACGGATGGAAGAACAGGGGGGAGGCGCCCAGGAGATGGCTTTTGTCCGAGCCGCGGCCGGGTGGTTTACGGGCCAAGAGGCGGGGCCGCGCAGGCGCAAGCAGGCCCCCCCACCGCAAGCATCCCTCCGGGCAACGTGCCCCCCCCCGCCCCCCCTTGAGATATCAGGCCAGGTTCACAGGGTCCCTGGGCTGGTGTCAGAGTTAACGGAAGCCCTCCCTGCCATCCAGAGGACCGTGCGTTTTCCCGTGGACCACACTTCCCAGCAGCTCTCCCACCCCCGCAGAGGCAGAGTGCCAGGGAAGAACTAGGGACCTGGGGCCGGGAAGAGGGGCCGGCCACGGTTCCGCGCCAGGTGGAGCGGGTCCCGGCGGGCGGGCGGGCGGGCGGGACCCTCGTCCACGGACCTGTTCTCCTGTGGGGAGTCTGGCCTGTGCCCCGCCTGGGAGGCTAAGAGCCTTGCTTCGCCTGCAACGCCCCCACCCTGCCACAAGGCGGCAGACTTGGGCCCAGCCGCTTCAACCCTCCAGTCTGTGCAGAAGCACCCAAAAATGGAGTGAGACCGCTGCGACCTCAGTCCCCCAGAGCTCGAACCCCCACCTCTGTGAGGGAATCGGCGGCCTCCTGTCCTTGGCGTCCGCAAAAGGCATTCACCTGCGGCGAACCAGGGCCTCGGGAGAGCAGGGCCAGGCCCCATGGTAGGAGCCCGGGGGAGGCAACGGCAGCCTCTGCGGCCAGGCCTCGGGCTCTCGCCGGGGCTCTCTCGGGGCACGGGCACCCTCTCTCGCCTAGAGAGTGCCCACGCCGTCCCTGGAGCCCCGCGAGACACCTGCTTCCCGTGATAAGAGGCCCCCTGCCTCCATGGAGCTTGGAACTCTGGGGCCGGGCTGCGGGTCACTGGGCTAAGTGGCTGGAGACGCGCAGACCCCTCCGTCCCGACCGCCCCACTGCGAAGATCCCCCTGTTCCTCCATCCGTAAGGGGGTCGCCCCTTACGGATGGAGGAACAGGGGGGAGGCCCCCAGGAGATGGCATTTGTCAGAGCCGCCGCTGGCCGGTTTCGGGCCAAGACGCGGGACCCGGCAGGCAGAGGGCAGGCAGCCCCACCAGAAGCCTCCCTCGGGGCAACGGGCCCCACCCCGGACATATCAGGCCCGCTTCACAGAGTCCCTGGGGTCCTGTCCGTGGAACTGGAAGCTCTGCCCGCCACCCAGAGGTCCGTTCCTTTTCCCGTGGACCACACTTGCCAGCGCGTCTCCCACCCCGGCAGAGGCAGAGTGCCAGGGAAGAACTAGGGCCCCGGGGCCTCGATGAGGGGCGGGCCAGGGTTCCGCGCCTGGTGGGCAGGGGCCCGGGCGGGCCGGACCCACGCCCAGGGACCCCGTCTCCCGGGGGGACTCGGGCCTGAGACCTGCCTGGGGGGCTGAGAGTCTTTCTTGGCTCAAACGGCCCCACCCTGCCCCGAGGCGGCAAACCTGCACCGAGACGCTTCTACTCTCTAAAGTCTGGGCTGGACTTCGCGAGAAGGGACTGTGTCCGCTGGGACCCGGGTCCCACAGAGCTCGAACCCCCCTCCCCGTGAAGGCATCCGCGGCCTGTGGTCCTTGCTGTCCGCAAAAGGCATTCACCTGCGGAGAACCTGGGCCCAGGTGGGCGGGACCAGGCCCCACGGCAGGAGCCTAGGGAGGCCACTGGAGCCACGGGGGCCAGGGCGGGGCATTTTCCCGGGTGCTCTCTCGGGTCCCGGGTGCCCTCTCTCGCCCGGGGAGCGCCCACGCCGTCCCTTGAGCCCCGCAGGACGCCTGCATCCCGCCATAAGCGGCCCACCTCCTCCATGGAGCACGGACACAGGGGGCCGGGGTGCGAGCAACTGGCCTACGTGGCGGCAAACCCGCAGACCCCTCCGTCCCGTCCCCGCCACTGCGAAGATCCCCCTGTTCTTCCATCCGTAAAGGGGTCCCCCTTTACGGATGGAAGAACAGGGGGGAGGCGCCCAGGAGATGGCTTTTGTCCGAGCCGCGGCCGGGTGGTTTACGGGCCAAGAGGCGGGGCCGCGCAGGCGCAAGCAGGCCCCCCCACCGCAAGCATCCCTCCGGGCAACGTGCCCCCCCCCGCCCCCCCTTGAGATATCAGGCCAGGTTCACAGGGTCCCTGGGCTGGTGTCAGAGTTAACGGAAGCCCTCCCTGCCATCCAGAGGACCGTGCGTTTTCCCGTGGACCACACTTCCCAGCAGCTCTCCCACCCCCGCAGAGGCAGAGTGCCAGGGAAGAACTAGGGACCTGGGGCCGGGAAGAGGGGCCGGCCACGGTTCCGCGCCAGGTGGAGCGGGTCCCGGCGGGCGGGCGGGCGGGCGGGACCCTCGTCCACGGACCTGTTCTCCTGTGGGGAGTCTGGCCTGTGCCCCGCCTGGGAGGCTAAGAGCCTTGCTTCGCCTGCAACGCCCCCACCCTGCCACAAGGCGGCAGACTTGGGCCCAGCCGCTTCAACCCTCCAGTCTGTGCAGAAGCACCCAAAAATGGAGTGAGACCGCTGCGACCTCAGTCCCCCAGAGCTCGAACCCCCACCTCTGTGAGGGAATCGGCGGCCTCCTGTCCTTGGCGTCCGCAAAAGGCATTCACCTGCGGCGAACCAGGGCCTCGGGAGAGCAGGGCCAGGCCCCATGGTAGGAGCCCGGGGGAGGCAACGGCAGCCTCTGCGGCCAGGCCTCGGGCTCTCGCCGGGGCTCTCTCGGGGCACGGGCACCCTCTCTCGCCTAGAGAGTGCCCACGCCGTCCCTGGAGCCCCGCGAGACACCTGCTTCCCGTGATAAGAGGCCCCCTGCCTCCATGGAGCTTGGAACTCTGGGGCCGGGCTGCGGGTCACTGGGCTAAGTGGCTGGAGACGCGCAGACCCCTCCGTCCCGACCGCCCCACTGCGAAGATCCCCCTGTTCCTCCATCCGTAAGGGGGTCGCCCCTTACGGATGGAGGAACAGGGGGGAGGCCCCCAGGAGATGGCATTTGTCAGAGCCGCCGCTGGCCGGTTTCGGGCCAAGACGCGGGACCCGGCAGGCAGAGGGCAGGCAGCCCCACCAGAAGCCTCCCTCGGGGCAACGGGCCCCACCCCGGACATATCAGGCCCGCTTCACAGAGTCCCTGGGGTCCTGTCCGTGGAACTGGAAGCTCTGCCCGCCACCCAGAGGTCCGTTCCTTTTCCCGTGGACCACACTTGCCAGCGCGTCTCCCACCCCGGCAGAGGCAGAGTGCCAGGGAAGAACTAGGGCCCCGGGGCCTCGATGAGGGGCGGGCCAGGGTTCCGCGCCTGGTGGGCAGGGGCCCGGGCGGGCCGGACCCACGCCCAGGGACCCCGTCTCCCGGGGGGACTCGGGCCTGAGACCTGCCTGGGGGGCTGAGAGTCTTTCTTGGCTCAAACGGCCCCACCCTGCCCCGAGGCGGCAAACCTGCACCGAGACGCTTCTACTCTCTAAAGTCTGGGCTGGACTTCGCGAGAAGGGACTGTGTCCGCTGGGACCCGGGTCCCACAGAGCTCGAACCCCCCTCCCCGTGAAGGCATCCGCGGCCTGTGGTCCTTGCTGTCCGCAAAAGGCATTCACCTGCGGAGAACCTGGGCCCAGGTGGGCGGGACCAGGCCCCACGGCAGGAGCCTAGGGAGGCCACTGGAGCCACGGGGGCCAGGGCGGGGCATTTTCCCGGGTGCTCTCTCGGGTCCCGGGTGCCCTCTCTCGCCCGGGGAGCGCCCACGCCGTCCCTTGAGTCCCGCAGGACGCCTGCATCCCGCCATAAGCGGCCCACCTCCTCCATGGAGCACGGACACAGGGGGCCGGGGTGCGAGCAACTGGCCTACGTGGCGGCAAACCCGCAGACCCCTCCGTCCCGTCCCCGCCACTGCGAAGATCCCCCTGTTCTTCCATCCGTAAAGGGGTCCCCCTTTACGGATGGAAGAACAGGGGGGAGGCGCCCAGGAGATGGCTTTTGTCCGAGCCGCGGCCGGGTGGTTTACGGGCCAAGAGGCGGGGCCGCGCAGGCGCAAGCAGGCCCCCCCACCGCAAGCATCCCTCCGGGCAACGTGCCCCCCCCCGCCCCCCCTTGAGATATCAGGCCAGGTTCACAGGGTCCCTGGGCTGGTGTCAGAGTTAACGGAAGCCCTCCCTGCCATCCAGAGGACCGTGCGTTTTCCCGTGGACCACACTTCCCAGCAGCTCTCCCACCCCCGCAGAGGCAGAGTGCCAGGGAAGAACTAGGGACCTGGGGCCGGGAAGAGGGGCCGGCCACGGTTCCGCGCCAGGTGGAGCGGGTCCCGGCGGGCGGGCGGGCGGGCGGGACCCTCGTCCACGGACCTGTTCTCCTGTGGGGAGTCTGGCCTGTGCCC
>NW_026527295.1:39554-87981 GCF_022682495.2 Desmodus rotundus | reverse complement strand
GGGGGTTGCATCACGTGACATTTTTCTTTGGCCCTATTGGCCAAGGTGTGGTCACATGGCCAAGCCTCACTGCGGGGAATGCTGGGAAATGTAGTCTTTATTCTTGGCAGCCATCTTGCTTCAAAGATAGTACATTTTCCTTTAGATTAAATTTTATTTTAGATATCAGATTTCATTAGCATAAAACCCAGGTTACTCCGCGACCCGCCTCCAGGCCTCAAGCTGGAGCACACCCTTCCTCCACCCTGTTTCCAGTCCCCGCTCCTCCGGTGACCTCCCGTCTGAACTCCCGATCTTTGGGGACACCATCGCCCCAGCTGCTCAGGCTAAAGTTGGACATCACCCTGGATTGTTCCTTTTCCGGCTCCCCCACGAGCAACCTGGGGGAGGTCCCCAAATTCCCTTCCCCAACTGCCACTCCCACAGCCACCACCCTGGTCTGGGGAACGAGCACCTCCCAGCGGGGACAGCAGCAGTCACCTCGCCGCCCAGCACCCAACATCCATTCCTTCCTCCTGCCGACCACCCTCAGCCTACAATGGGGCAGCTAGTCTTTTAAATGTCAGATCAGTCCGTGCCACTGCCTCGCGGTAAAGTTCCCAGAATTAAGTATGCGGGACTGTGCGCCACAGCCCCGGGGCCCCACACCCAGGCCTGCCGCCCCCAGCTCACCCAACCCGGTACCCAGTCCTCCACCCCGGAATCTCCCTCTGGCCCTTTGCCCTCTTGGGAGGCCCCACCCCCATCTATCACATGCTGCGCCCACTACCCCATGGGATCCCCCATCTAGTCTCCCTGCTGTATTTGCTTTGGGTGACTCAGCTGCCTTGCTTGTTTGCCAATTTTGTGCGTGTGCCAGCAGCCAGTTCTGTCTCCTTCACGGCGGGGTCCCCAGAACTTAGCGCAGTGCCTGGTATATGGAACGGGCTTCACAAGGCAGGTAGGATTATTAACCGATGTTGCCGCAATAAATTTTTACAAAAAGGTTGGTAAAGGAGGGACAGAGTCACAGGGACAGAGATTGTAACAGAGCCTCGCACTGAACTCAGGGTCCCTCTCACTCACTTTCCCCGGATCCCCATTAGCACAGGCGACAAAGGAGCCCCTCTCTGACCACTGGGTTGGCCAAGTCCACCAAACAAGACCACCCACAGCGGATGCATCTCTGAGGACCCTGGGGCCCACGGAGGAAGGTGCAGCAGCACTGCCCCGGCCCAGCAGGGTGGTTCCGCCCACACTGTCCCAGGAGGCCGCTCACCCTGAGCAGGGCGGGGAAGAGGTGCTCCCTGGGTTGGGGCGCCCCACGGACTAGGCCAACCCCCAGCTGAGCTGGGGGCCCGCAGCTCCCGGACCCTGGCCCAGGCAGGCCTGAGGCCCACATACCCCAAAGGCTGCCCGAATTAGGGGCTCTGGGGTCACAGTGAGCAGGGCACGGGGACAGAGAGTGGCCACAGAGCTGGGGTGGAGACCAGGCCATCCAGAGGGTGGACCCTTCCTCCTCCCCCAGCCCGCAGGACCCATCCCCACCCTCCCCGTGAGGACGCTCTGTGCAGGAGGGGAGGGGCACAGACAATAAAGGCAGGTGCCAGGCGAGGGCCAGGCCAGAGGTGGCACAGGCCGGGTGGCAGGGCCCTCCTCCTGAGACGCAGGTAAGTGCACAGTCTCATTTTCAAAGACGCCCAGGATAAGGCCGGCCGGGGTGACCCTGGGACTTTGCTCTGCTCCTTGCAGGCGCGCGCCCGGGTGCTAGTGCGTCTGGAGAAGCCATCATGAGACCCTCGGCCGCCCTCCTGGCTATGGCTCTGGCCGCCCTCCTGGCTCCAGGGGCTGGACTGCCCATCGGCCGGCGGGGCCCCCGGCACAAGTTGCTCCTGGTGTCCTTCGACGGCTTCCGCTGGGACTATGACCAGGACGTGCACACCCCCCACCTGGATGACATGGCACGCGACGGCGTGAAAGCCCGCTACATGACCCCTGCCTTCGTCACCATGACCAGCCCCTGCCACTTCACCCTGGTCACTGGTGAGTGTCGGCCTCGGGCGGGGCCTGGGGGTGGGTGGGGGGCTGAGAAACCAGGGGAACCAGAGTATGAACACTGCCCTGTCCCATGGGGCACCGTGTGGGGACAAAGGTGAGACAGGGCACGGCCCAGGGAGTCGTCGGCAGCCCTCCCCGTGGGCGCAGCGGAGAGCAGGCCAACCCACACAGGCAGTGGTCTCTGTTTAAATGGCAACCACAGCCATGCTGACAACCCAGGAGGCCTTCTGGAGGAGGTGGATGTGGCCGGGATTCAGAAAGGCCCGAGGGTGAGTCTGAGGCTCCTGCAGTCTGAGGTGCTCACCCGGTCCCACTCTCAGCTGCCCTCGAACAGAACTCCTGACGGAGGCTGGTCCTGCTTCTCCCAGCCTTAGCCGCCCAGGTGTCCCTCGGCTCAGGGCTGCATCTCTGCAACCCCTGCGCCTCCGTCACACAACCGTCTCCCCTGTGTCTCTCTTCCTTCTTTTCATTAAAGATTTTATGTATTTACTTTTAGAGAGAGGGGAAGGGAGTGAGAAAGAGAGGGAGAGAAACGTGCAAGAGAAACACTGATAAGTTATCTCTGGCCCGCCCCGATCGGGGTGGGGGTGGGGGGCAGGGCCTGGCCAGCAACCCAGCCGTGGCCTCGACTGGGGGAATCTCTTCTTCTTGTGAGAAGCACGGCCACTGGACTGAAGGCCCCCCACCCAGAAGGCCCTCCTCTTAAGGTCGCCCACCACGTCTGCACCCACCCTGCTTCCACCTAAGACCATGTTCTGAGAGCTGGGGGGCGTGGCTTCGGAGGACACTGTTCCGTGTACACGGCTCGTCCTCACCCTGGCGTTTCTGTGGCCCGAGACCCTGATGGCCCCATACACACCGATGTCCGAACCCAGCTGTCCTGTCTGCACGTCCCCATTTTACGTACTGTGTCACGAATGGGGAGGGACAGGCAGGGGACATACGCCTCACGGTCCCCCTTCTTGTTCCTTCTGAACTCACATGTGTGAGTTTCCCAAGGAAAACACAAATTTAAAAAGACACCTCATGGACCTCTGCTTGGCTTATTTCAGTGCCGGCCTAGGACGCTGTTTCCTGGCTGAACAATAACTTATTCCATTAGTACCCTCCTGAGGGCCGCCCAGGTCGAGGCCGCAAGTGACCCCCACACGTGTGTGCCTGCACAGGCGCACGGCGAGCAGCAGGGTATGGCGGGTTGCCGGGGCGGAGAGCACGGGCCGTAGCTGTGCGTGACAGAGCCTGCGTCCCCTCTGGACGGCCACTCCCTGCCCTCCCACAGCCCCTCCCCCGCCCCTCCCCCGCAGGCAAGTACATCGAGAACCACGGCGTGGTCCACAACATGTTCTACAACACCACCAGCAAGGTGAAGCTGCCCTACCACGCCACGCTGGGCATCCAGAGGTGGTGGGACAACGGCAGCGTGCCCATCTGGATCACGGCCCAGAGGCAGGTAAAGCTGCCCCCACCCCCCTCGGACAGCAGTGGGGACAGGGGAGGGGGAAAGGCCGTGACCACGTGAGCCCCGAGGCGGGCCCGGGCCCGGCCCTGGGAGCCCTGGCATAGAGCCCAGGGAAGTGTGGCCCCGGGGTGGGAGGGTGCTGGACAATCAATCAACAGGACCTGCCAGACGCTCCACAGCCCTGCCGGGTCCTCCTGGAGCCCAGGGGCCAGCAGGGCTGGCCCCCTCTGCCCAGCCGGAGAGAAAACTGCACCTCTGGGCCCTTTGGTGCTGGGGAGGGGAGCTGTACGGGGAAGAGAACCCCACTCTACAACAAGGCAGGGAACGAGGAAACAGCTCTGTCACTCCCCCTCCTACAGCCTCCCTCGGGGCTGGGCTGCTCAATTCTCGGGACAAAGATGACGTAGGAGGTGGGGTGCAGTGTCAGCCCAGGAATTCCACCATCCTGCAGCGTTCTGGGGGCTTCCTGGCCCCAGACGTGTGGCTTCTAGTCAGCCAAGTCAGGTGAAGGCACCACTCAGGTCTGACGCCCCAGCTCCGGAAGGAGCTGCCAGCAGCCAGGCTCAGTCCCAGCCGAAGCTGAGAACGTGGAGCCTGGCGGGCAGACAGGCCCATGTGGACAGATGGCTGGGAGGACGGGTGGCTCCGTAAGTGAAGCAGCAGGTGGTGGGTGAAAGGACAGAGGGATGAGTGACAGAGCGAAGGCTGGAAGGGACAGGCAGTGGGACAGGGCAGAGAGAGGCCGGGCTGCAGGCCAGGAAGGGGGGCGGTACTCTCCAGCCGTCTCAGCCTCAGGGCACCCACCTGGGGCCCTGGGGCCCTGAGGATGCTGCATATCTGGGGACACTTGTCTACCCCTTATCTCATTAGCGCTGAGTCCACTACAGGCCTGTGCTCTCCTCTATAAAATCGTTATCAGCCCCAGATAAGAGCAATGGAACACTCTCCAGAAAATAAAAAGGCTCGCCCTGGTGGGTGTGGCTCAGTGGACTGAGTGCCCGCCTGGGAACCAAAGGGTCGTTGGTTCGATTTCTGGTCAGGGCACTTGCCTGGGTTACCGGCCAGGTCCCCAGTAGGGGGCGCTTGAGAGGCAACCACACAGTGATGTTTCTCTCCCTCTCTTTCTCCCTCTCTTCCCCCTCTCAAAAAATAAATAAATAAAATCTCTTTAAAATAATAGTAATAATAAAAAATAAAAAGGCTGGTGGTGGTCAGGAGCAGGGACAGGTCAGGGGGCAGACAGAAGCCAGGCCGGAGGGGCCGTGTGTCGGCCATCCCAGGCCAAACAGGAGCAGGCCCGCAGTGTGAGTGTCAACGCCGCCTTCCCCGGCAGGGCTTACAGACCGGCTCCTTCTTCTACCCCGGCGGGAACGTCACCTACCAAGGCGAGGCGGTGACGCTGAGCCGGAAGGAAGACGCGCTGCACGACTACAAAAACGAGACGGAGTGGAGAGCCAACATCGACACCGTGATGCGGTGGTTCACCGAGGAGGGCCTGGACCTGGTCACGCTCTACTTCGGGGAGCCGGACTCCACGGGCCACAAGTACGGCCCCGCCTCCCAGCAGCGGAAGGACATGGTGGCGCAGGTGGATAGGACGGTGGGCTACCTCCGCGACAGCATCCGGCGCAGCGGCCTGGAGAGCAGCCTCAACCTCATCGTCACGTCCGACCACGGCATGAGCACCGTCAACAAGCAGGCGGACGACCTGGTGGAGTTCCACAAGTTCCCCAACTTCACCTTCACAGACATCGAGTTCGAGCTGCTGGACTACGGCCCCAACGGGATGCTGCTCCCCAAGGAGGGGAGGCTGGAGAGGGTCTACGAGGCCCTCAAGGACGCCCACCCCAAACTCCACGTCTACAAGAAGGAGTCCTTCCCTGAGTCCTTCCACTACGCCAACAACCCCAGGATCACGCCCCTGCTCATGTACAGCGACCCCGGTTACGTCATCCACGGGGTGAGCTGGCTGCACGGGGCTGCTGGGTCTCCCTTCACCCCTCTAAAAGGCACCCCTGTTTCTGGCCAGCCCCCGATTCGAGGGGCACTCACCACCAAAGGGATACGGTCACCGCTATGCACTGGAAGTGTGTGTGTGTGTGTGCTTATGTGTGTGTGTGCCTGTAGGGGGAGTATGAGAAGATCAGCCACAAGAGTGACAGGGCGGTGCCCCACCGGCAGAGGGCCCAGGGGGTGCTGAAGGGGAGCCAAGACGGGAGAGGGGACCTAAGGAGAAAGTGCTGAGGAGGCAGGCGGTCACTGGGGGGCCTGGGCCACTGCCTGGGGGTGGCAACCCCCCCACCAGTTGACTGGATCCCCCAGTCATGTCCCCAAGTCTTCGCAGGGGCTCTCTTGGGCCACTGATCTGTTGAGGCTCAAAATGCAGGGGACCTGAGGCTCAGAGTCCCTGCCATGCCCCAACCATGCCCCCCACCCCCATGCGCACCCCTTCGGGAAGCTTCTGCCCTGCCGCAGGGGTATTGCTGAAAGGAGCGGGCGGGTGGGCGGAGCCCACCTGCGCACTCGGACGCCCCACCCCTGCTGCCCCCGCAGAGAGTGAACGTGCAGTTCAACGAGGGGGAGCACGGCTTCGACAACGGGGTCATGGACATGAAGACCATCTTCCGGGCCACGGGCCCCAGCTTCAGGAAGGGCCTGGAGGTGGAGCCCTTCGAGAGCGTCCACGTGTATGAGCTGCTATGCAGGCTGCTGGGCATCATGCCTGAGGCCAACGACGGGACCCTCAGCACCCTGCTGCCCACGCTCACGCCCGAGGCTGGCAGCGGGGGCCCCAGCACCCCATCACCCACACCCCACACAGGTGAGGCGCTGCCCTCCGCCTGCCCCCCAGTCCACCAGTGGGTGGCTGCAGGTGGGGGTGCCTGCACCACTGGGGACAGGGCGCTCCTGCCAGCTTCAGGGGCTGCCTACTCTCTCCCTGTCCCTGGTTTCTAGGAACATGGCGAGTCCCTGACACGCTCTCAACACCTGGCACCAGTGCAGGAGGGAGAACAGGTGGGCCTGAGCACGTTTACCACAGACTGAGGGCCAGAGGCTGGGTGGTCTGCTCCTGGGGACAGGTCTTTTGGGGTGACACCCCCTCCAGGCTCCTGGTCCCATGGAGCCTGTGCTCCCACGTGGTCACTTGAGGGGGCCCTTCCTGGAGTCATTTTCTGCCACCCTCCCTACTCCCACCCCCTCCCCACCCTGATCCACCTCAGGGGCAAAGGTCACCTGGGAGCTGGACCAAAGTGGGGCCTGTGTGCTGCGGCAGGGGAACAGAGGGGTGCTGAGACATGATCTCGGGGGCTCGCAGGGGCAGTCCTGGGCGCCTCGCCCACCCTCGAGGAATGGGGGTGAGTGACATACCCCCACTTCCCTCACTCACTGGGTCCTCCACCTTTCCTTCCTTAGGGCCCACCCTCCTGCCTGGCGGCTGCCCGGCCTTGACCACAGGGATGCTGCTGGCTACAGTTCTTCTGGCCAAGGTCGCATAACGCCCCAGTGCTCAAGGTCAGAGCCCCAGGAGATGGAGGGAGGGTGGGCCCTGCCCCACCACTGAGAAGGGTCACTCCCAGACCTGGGCAGCCCCTTCCAGCCTCTCTCCTCAGGCATGACAAGCAGGGAACAATCCAGAAGCTGTTGTGGGGCAGGGGCGGGGGGCTGGGGAGGTGGCTGCGGGGTGGGGTGCCTGGAACACTAGGGGAGCCAGCTTGTAGGACTCCACTTGCTGAGGACAGGCCCCCTCCATCTGCCCAGAGATGTCCCAGCCCTCTGGCCCAAGGAGGGGCCAGTCATTCTTTCTAGCAGTACCCGTGGGGGACCCGCTCGTGCCGGGCTCTCGCCTGGGCTCAGTGGGTGCACAGTGAGCCAGCCCGGCCGGAGCCCCGGGGCTGCCGCTCAGGGGCCAGGAAGAGCAGATAAGACAAAGGAGCCAGAGGTGGCAAGGACTGGGCCATAGACGGGCGGGGTGGGGGGCTGCCTCTCTGAGGATGCGGATTTGGGGTGAGCTCTGCATGGTGAGGAGCCAGCCGGCCAAGCCCTGGGGATGAGAGTCCAGGCTGGCAAGGGCAAGTAAGAGGCCCCACGGTGGCACTGGCTGCTGGGGGCGCTGGTAGAGAAAGAAGCCTGGTGTGCTCAGAGGCTGGTGTGCTTAGAGGCAGGCACAGGGCAAGCTTGCCAGGGGGCAGAGTGGGGAGGCTGCCCTCTGGGCAGTGGGGAGCCCCAGCTGAGGTGACACGGGGCGTGCCATGGTCACCTGACGTGGAGGGTTACATGAACCAATGCGGCTGGGCAGGAGCTTGGGGACAGAGCAGGTGCGGCCAGTTGGGAGGTCACTCCAAGGTCAGGGCCCAACATCTCGGTGGCAGGGTGGAGGAGGGGCAGAGTGAACAGATTCAAGGGGCCTTTCAGGGCTGGACCCGGGGGAGGACAGAGCGCCTAACTGAGATGCTAGGAGGTCGGGGACGGCACCGACTGGGAAGAGATGGGTCCCTGCACTGCTCACTGCCCACCACTCCCCCCTCCCAAAGTCCCTTACCTCCTCGCTGACCCGCCCTCACACCCCACCCCACCCAACGTGCACTGGCTCTTCCAGGCCCACCGGGAAGCGTCAGAAGCTGCTGGCCAGGCCCTGAGCCTGCCCTCCTGCTGTGATGGACTGGGCACCATGGACCTTATCTCCAGGTGACCAGGGACAGTGCTTGGCCTGCCTCGGTGACCCCACAGCCCCAGCCCATGCTCGGTCGTCGTGGTGCTGGCAGTATGGCCCCTGCCCAAGTTTGGGTTCTGCAGACACACAGGCCAGGTGGTTAGCGGGTACACCAAGCCCAGACCACATGACCTACCCCCACCGGCATCCTTCCACCCTGCCCCACCCCGCCCCACCCCGCCCCCCGTAGGAGGGTCAGGTGCTGGTGCTCTGCCCTCCTACCGGGGCCTCCAGTCTGGAAGGGGGGCCAGGGCAGGCAGGGGGCAACCTTCGCCCCTTGCGCTCTGGCCGGGAAGCACACTGAGGGGAATAAAGGACGAGCCTGGTGGCCATGAAGTCACCCTGGCCAACGTGGGCGCGACTCTCTCTCTAAAGCCTGTGGCTTCCTTCAGTCTCAGCCGGTGGCCCCGATGTATAATAAATTCCTAATTCCTTGGGGCAATAATAAACCCATTCATTCTGGTTGGGGGAGCAAGGGGTAGGGGCGGCGGGATGGGGAGTAGGCCCTGGGTGGACCACCAGGGAGAGGTGGTGAAAGCGTGGGCTGTGTGTTAAAAGGAAGAAGGGTTGGGGGAAGGGAAGGCTGTTCTCGAAACGATGGGAAACCAGAGTCTCTAAGCCACGTTGTTTAGCAGAAAAAAAAACAGGTGAAAATACAGCAAATAGTAAACCGCCGCTGGTTGGGAAGGGGAGAGAAGTGTGTGTGCACGTTTGTCTAGGAATAAAACACAAACACACCCCTGGAGAACTCTCAAGAGAGAGCAGGCATTGACGGGCTCCACAGAGGGGACCAGGGGGCTGTCAGGTCCAACCCACCCAGTAGGGGACCCGCAAGCGCACACACCGAGTCAGGGAGCGCTTGCCTCCCAACCAGTTCCCAGGTGGCTCTGCTGCTGCCCCTCGGCACCGCTCTTGAGAAGCAGTGCATCTGATAAAGGCTATGAATGCATGAATGAGTGAATGCATGAGTGATTGAGTGAATGCATGAATGAGCGAATGAGTGAATGCGAGTGAATGAGTGAATGCATGCATGAGCAAATGAGTGAATGAACGTGTGAATGAGCGAATGAGTGAATGAACACGTGAATGAGTGAATGCATGAGCGAATGAGTGAATGAGTGAACGCATGAGTGAGTGAGAGGAAGAAGGCTGCTGTAGCCCAGCCTCCCCATGTTAAATTGGGAAAGAGCGCAGGCGTGTCACACACGCTGGCTGAGGATGGAGATGGGAGGGGAGCTCAGGTATCTCCAAGTTCAAGCCCCGAGGCGCCTGGCCAGCCCTTTCCTGCAGAGGGCTACGTGCTGACCCAAACCAGCCTGTTCTTCCCAGAGCCCAGCGAGCTCCTAGCCCAGGTCCTCTCCTGTCCACGGGCTCCCTCTGATCCATTCGTAGTCCATCTGCTTGTCCCAAGTCCAGCAGTAGCAACTTCAGGTCAGATAACAGACACCCGCACTCTCAGTCCAGGCCTCTTTGGAACGGGAGGTTCCCCTCTGAGCAGACCCTAAGGGCACTGGCAGCACCTTCACCCCCCCAGTAGGAGGAGGTGCTTCGCTTTATACATGCATGGCTGGGGGGCAGACAGCAGGGATCTCTGGGCCCCAGCCCCAGGCCTACGGAGGACCCCTGATGTCCCCGCCAAGCAGCAGGGACCAAGGAGGGTGGTGCACCTGAACCTGGACCACGTTCTTCACTGTGCACCTCCTGCCTCCTAAGCTCAAGGCCCTGGGGTGTGCAGCGCACACTACCAGCCCTGCCTTCCGGGGCTGCAGGAGCATCTGTTGCCATGGTTACCTGTGATCCCAGCTGGGACTGTTGGCCAGAGGTACCCTGAAGTCCTCTGATCCCTGACCTAGAGCTCAGGAGGGACGGGACACAGAGCCCCACCCACGGCACTCGCACACTGCAACTCTGCACACTCATCTCTCGTGCACAGCACATCCCTCACACACAGCATGAACACACACACTCCCCACACAGGCCCGCCCATAACACACGTGCCTCAAGCACCATGGGTGTCACACACACACGGCTCACACCTCACACTCACACACCACTCCACAGCCAGCCACGCATGCCATGAACACATGCACAGTACACAGCTGTTCACACACCCTGCACACCTGGCGCCCCAGTGAGGGAGGGTGTGCGCCTGGAGCAGCATCCCGGCCCCGGCCCCAAGGGACGCTCGCAGGCAGAGCCCGAAGCGGGTGGCACCCAGTCCACAACTGCACAGCGGGCCGGGCGCCTCCTCCCCTGTGCCCAGCGGACCAGGGCTTCCTTCACCCTCTCTGCAGCCGGACCCTGTGGCATCACTTCAGGGACCGGGCAGTCCCCTGGGGCCTGCACCCCTGGACTGGACAGTCAACATGGCCGCCCCGAGTCCACACCTCTCATCCTGCGAGTGAGCGGCATACCCGCTTTCCTGAGGCCCCGACGCCCATCCAGGCGGCCAGTGCAGCCGGTACAGCCACTGCGTGGGGTGGGAGGGGGCCGGGTGTGAATGTCCCGATGTTTGCCAGGGTGAGTGCCCAGGAGGGCTGGTGAGGGGCTGGGCCTCCAGGCCCCGACCCCAGGGTCACCCCTCCATCCCACACTGCAAGGGGGTAGGGGTAGGGACCTTGGGGCACAGGGGGGACCCGGCCACTCCAGTGCCCGGAGTGGGGAGGAGGTCAGGCTCAGTGGTCAGAGTTCTTTCCATCCGGAGAAGAACCTACTCTAATCAATGTTTTGGTTTAGCTTCTGGTGATAAACCACCAGGGCCTGTGGCTTAGAGCCCCAAGTTCACAAAGGAGCGACATATCTTTAACACAACTATTCCGTTACCACGTGTGGGTTTGCACACGCAAGTGCTCTCACAGTCCCTTCCAATGAAGCTGAAAACCGGGGCGAAGTCCCCCGAAACCACGTCTTAGGCAGTAAGTACTCACCAATGACACACGAACCAGCCGAAACACGACCCCAGGGGTCTCGGCAACAGATGCCGACCGACAGCGACGCGACTTCCGTACGCATTTAAAGTAAGTGCATTCCACACTCGGACATGTGCATGCTGACTTGACCAGCTGTATAAATCCTTCAACCCAGGATAATCTTTTTAATACCGGGAGTCTAAGAGTCACAGGAAATAAGTCACTTCAAATCATATACACACTTGTGTTGCAGACACCTGTGCTTGGGTGGGCAGTGAATTCAAGCATTAAAAAGGTTTTTTTACAGACTTTATTTACTTTATTTTTAGACAGAGGGGAAGGGAGGGAGAAAGAGGGAGAGAAACATCCGTGTGTGGTTGCCTCCCTCGCCCCCCACTGGGGACCTGGCCCGCAACCCAGGCCTGTGCCCCGACTGGGGATCGGACCGATGACCCTTTGATTCACAAGCCGGCGCTCAGTCCACTGAGCCGCACCAGCCAGGGCGGTACGGGGGTCTCTTAAACAATGTATACTGAACAGCACCCCACACATGGGTCCACACCCCACCAGTGAAAGCAGCGACGAGACACCTGCGCACCCCCATTCCCGCAGCACTGTTCACAACCACCACAAGGTGCGAAATGCCCTCAAACCCCCACAGCAGGACGGACGGGGCACGAGCGTGGCCCACACGCACCACAGCATGCTCCGCCTTCAGGACACGGGGCTGACCGAGACAGCCCGTCTCAGAGCAGCGAGCACTGCCTGGCCTCACTCGGGGGGGCTCCCCGCGCGGTCAGACTGACAGCGGGAAGGCGGTGCTACGGGGGTCTCGGGGCTCGGAGGGAGAGGGGGGTTACTGCGTGATGAGGCAGGTTCAGTTTTCCAAGATTAGGAGTTTTGGAGGTGCTTGTAAATGTACTTAATACCAGTGAAATGTACACTTAACATGGTAAGTTTTATATTCCGTGCATTTTAGAAAAACAGAATTAACACTTACCGAACACCCTATTATGTCCAGGCTCCTGCTTCCATGGGACACTGTCTAGAACCAGGCCCCCAACGCAACCGAAACGCAGATGGATCGAATGGACCTCTGTCGCTCCTTCATTGTGCTAAGGTCTCTGCTGGACCATCTGCTGTGGTCGCTGCACCGAGCCCACGAGACAGATACTTCTGTCCCCCCTCAACGCCAGGACCCCCCGGTGTCCTAACTTGTCGACAGCTACCTCCCCGCAGAGCTGGGACTTGAACTGGCCGTGACCCCAGGTCCCCTGCCTGAACTAAAAAGGACGTGAAGGTCACCTCTTTGGTGCAGCACGACAGAGACCAGCATGAGCGGAGTGGCACCTGCGGCCCCCACAACCGCCGGGCGGGGCAGACACTCCCAGCAGATGCCCCTGTTCCCACAGGCGGTCACGGTTTCAGACACGACACCGGGGGATCAAAGGCAACGGCCTGTTCAGGTCCTGAGGACACAAGCAAGCCCGCCCCGCCCCACCGTTGCATCCCGCTGCGGACAAGAAGCATCCGAGGGCCAGGGACCCGCCTTTCTCTTCGCGACCCAGCTGGGCGGGAAAGAGGACTCTGGTGCAGCAGAAACAAGAGGCCTCGGGACTAACACAGCGCAGGAGCTCGAAGTCTGTCATGTGTGAAGCGCGAGCCCTGCTGGACCCCGTCCCCTGTTCGGGGCAGGCACAGGAGACACGGGCCCTGGGACCGGCCCCACCACCTCCGCGTCCTCGGTCTTATGTTCCTGACGCATGTCCTCCGTGAAATAATCAATAAGTCAAGGTCACCGCCAGCAGGGTCCACGCTCGGCCCAGATCGGAGCCCCAGGCTCGGACTCCGGGATGGCGGGGCGCACGTCTCCACAGCTTCGTCCAGCAAGACCGCTGGTCACGGCACCAAACCCAAACCACGACAAAGCAAAACGAACTCAACTCGGGACGGTTTTCAAAATGTTCAGCATTAGTTAAGGAGGATAACACTCCGGCCAACAAAGTTGGGGGGCCGCTCCACCCATGGACTCACGCCGGCGCGACCACTCACATCCGGCCTCCTTCCGCCCGGCTGGGAGAGGGGGTCCTTGGTTTCCGCAGTTTTGCGAGGCTGCAAAGCAAAAGACATGGGAAGGCGCTGCGGATTAGGCACTTTCTGGCGACAGTCACGTCCGCCGGCCCCTCCCAGGCCTCCGGAGACGCTCGCAAAGGCGCTGCTGCCCTCGCCCCGGGGCACCGCGCGTCTCGGGGAAGGTCTCAGGCAAGGGCGCCACTCACCTTGGCTTCGAGGCGCGGAGAGCGCGCCGCCGGCACCTGAGGGGAAGACAGACGTTAGCGTCAACAGGGCGCGGGGACCAACAGCGACCCCCGCGTTCCCTCCCCGACCCCTGAAATGCCGACCCCCATAGCACTCCAGCCTCCTTCCCCGCACCCTCTACCCAGGCGGGGTTCCGCAAATTTCACCCGGCCGTGGATTACCTCGTATTACCCGCCCCTACTCCCCGCGTACCGCCCAAGAAGCTTTGACAGCAGGCAGCAAGACGCGAAAAGGACGCAAAAAATAAGGCAACTTCCGTTTCCGGGCAGTTGAACCCTCCCCCGGAGGCGGACCCTTACGGTGTCCGCAAAGGGTCAAGCCTTCTGCAGGCCGTCTCCTTTCCCATTGCCTCAACACCACTGCCCCCTTCTGGCTTAGGTTAGTAGTGCAGCGACTCGAACGTAAGGAACCGGCGCCTCCCTCCTCCGCTCGTTCCCGTCTCTACCCCCCAACCCTTCTGCTTCGCTAGATTTCATTTTTTGATCCAGTTTGAAGACCTAACACTTACCGTATTTTGCCGTGTATAACGCGCATTTTCTGCCCAAATTTTTTCCGGGGAAAAGAGGATGCGCATTATACATGGGTAGCACTAATTCCGTACCTACATAAATGTTTTCAATTCTTTTACTTATGCTTATGCATTAAAAGTGTAACTCTAGAAAACAGTAATGATATCTGTGTGCAAACTAATACCCTGGAATATGATCATCGGTTTTGTTTCTAAATATAAATAAATAAATAATTGAATTAAAAATTAAAATGGAAGATTTTTTTCCTGAAACTTTGGGCCAAAAATGTAGGTACGCATCATACACAGCAAAATGTGGTATGCCCACTGGTGGCATGAGACCTGTGCCTTGGGCATCTATACAGAGATTTCTTTTATTTTTGATCTCTTTTAAAGATTTTATTTATTGGTTCTTAGAGAGGAAGGGAGGAAGAAAGAGAAAGAAACCAATGTGTGGTTGCCTCTCCCATGCCCCCTACTGGGACCTGGCCCACAACCCAGGCATGTGCCCTGACTGGGAATCGAACCGGCGGCCCTTTGGTCTGCAGGCGGGTGCTCAATCCACTGAGCCACACCAGCCAGGTCCAGAAATCTTCTCTTTTAAGTGGAATGACTGAAGGGACACTGTTCGCTGTCATGCCACCATCTGCCCAGCAGGCCTGTGACCCTGTTAAACATGACGCCCTTTACTGTTCTGAGCTTGTCCCCAGGCCTGGAATTACTGGAAAGCCAGAGCAGAACAGGACTAACGCCTCCGACAGCCGCAGGCGGAAGACGACGTGGGAGCCAACTGCAGCCTCCTGTTTGCTGCCCCAGCAGCCCAGCGGCCCCACGGCAGCAACCCCCACCCTTTTTGATCCAATTATCACCCAGTAAAAGCTCAAAGCCCCCACCTTGCCCCTCAGTGCTGGAGCATCCCTCCACACCAGCCCCTCTCCTCCCTTGGAGAGGGAATAAAAACTCGACCCTCTGCACTTGCTTCTCTTTGTGAGTTCTCTCACAGCCCGTGTCGCCAACCACCCTAACATGTTAGCGGCCATACAGGGACATTCTCTATTTCTCCTCCTCCTTCGGCCACCTGAGACTTGCAACTAGGGGAGCAGGGGGCAGCAGGAGCTCAGCCCGGACTAACCCCCTTCCCCCGTCTCTGCGAAGCTGGGAGAGAGGGTCCTAATCCTTCTCCATCTCCCTGGACTCTGCAGGCAGCCTCCTCTGCACCTGCCTTCACGGCCAGCGATCGGTAAGTCTCTCTGGATCTCAGGACGAAAACATCCTATCAAAGGTGATAACTTATCCCCTGGTCTCATTGTCATAAACCCCAGGGCTGGGTCCATCATTCTCCCAGGGGTTTGGCTGGGAGGGATGCCTCTGACTGCCTTTCTGCTGGGTTCAGTCCACCCTCAGGCTGGACGGTGCTCAGCTCTGGCCGCAGCCTCTAGGTTGTTAGAGTTGGGGACGCCCTTCTCAAACCTTCCACCTCCCCGCCTCGGTTGTTCTCCTCCCTGAGATAGCCTTCCCTTTTTCGTGGTTCTCACAATGGGCACTACTACCCAGCCCAAGGGCTCCCCATTGGATCGTCTGCTTAAGAACATGGAGGCTCCAGGGCTTCCCGCCCTCAGGCCCAACCACTGGATTTTCCATTGCAACATGGCCTGGCCTCCATCCAATCTGGGACAGGGCCCGCCACCACAGCCCACAAATGTCTTGCTCGCTTACCGTATCTTTCCATTTATGTGAATCTTCCTGGCCCACCATCCCAGCGTCCTGCACTCCCCCTCCTCACCCCAGCTCCCTCCCCACCTTCAAAGCCCAGACACAACCTCATTAGGACTTGGTGCCCATGCCGACTACGACCACGGAGAGCTTTTGCTTAGGGAGGATGCCGAGGCCCCACCATGCTGGAGGGCAAGGCCGCGGGACTGACGGGGGAGGCCCGCCTGGGAAACAAGGTGGAGAAGCACGGTGGTCTCCCAGTTCTGGGTTTGTCTCCCTCCGAAGTGTGAACCACGATCGAACTCCAACTTCCAGCTTTGCTACTGTATGGCGGAGGCACTCACGCCAAGGCGCAGCACCATTCCCCAGCCGAGCTCCCAAACCAACCTCAGACCTGCCCGCTTGCTGCAGGTATGAAATCGATTTTCCTTTCTATGCCCTTCCATTACAAGGCCCCAGATTCTTTGACATACAAAGAGGGTTTACAGAGGAAGAAAAAGAGGAGCGACGGAATGGAAAGTGGCGAAGGGTGTGAGTGAAATGTGTGGTCCATTCTTAGACAACAAGCGTAGCGAAGGCGAGTGAATCCGAGGGCGTCGCTCGGCCTCCCTCCTAGCTGCAGCAAGTCAGCGCCGACCGAGAGGAAGGAAAAACACGACGATTTTTAAAAGTAAATTAAAAAACACATCAGAGTGAGTTGCCCTTTTTCTTTTAGGGCACCTTTCTAACTTGAATCAAAGTGACTGCCGGCAAGGAGTGGGCAAAATAGGCACTATCGCCTAGGGTTGGGTGTGGGCGTCGATGGAAGTTTCCAGAAGGGCAAGCTGGCTTCATCTATCCCTGGACCCATGCTGCTCACTTTGCGAAAGTTGTCCTATTGTTCTCCTCCCCTGAGCTCACAGATCCTCCCGATGCCGAACGGCCAGCCTTGGTATCTGCACGGTGGAATGCTTGGCACTGATACAGAGATCTGATCAGAGCACTGGGCGGGACCAGGAGGGGCCGTGGGAGGGGTTTTCCGGGCCACGGTAAGCAGCCTAGGACGCGATTGGCTGCGCTGAATGCCTCCTGAGCTCCGCGAATAAAAAGAAGGCTGGCTCTTGGGCTCCCGGGTCTCTGGCTCTCCGGCTCTTCTTCCTCCTGGATGCCTGGGTGACCGTGCTGCAGCTGCCTGCCTTTCCGAACGGGCCGTATTTGGGATGGGAAGAATTCTGGGCACAGCCTGGGCACAGGTCAGGCCGGCCTGGCAGAGGGTGGCAGGGTTATTCTTCTTTGGGTGTTCTAGAGGGGAGAGGCTCTGAGGCAGAAGCCTGCCACTCTTCCAAAATTGTGTAGCTTTTGTATTTTATGTTGTCTTTGAAAACTAACCCTATAGAACACAGGTGGCAAACACAAGGCCCGCGGGCGGAATCTGGCCCTCCACCTTGTTTCTACCCAGCGGCAGCGCCGAGCTCCTGGCCCCTAGTTAAGGAGAAGTTACATTCACACAGCCCTAAAGTTACATTCGGCCCTTTGAAGGCAACCTCGAGGCTGATGTGGCCCCCCGGTGATCCTGAGTTTGACACCGCTGCTATAGAAATAAGATAATTAAAAATTAACAGGGAAATGCTAGAAGAACTCAGGTGTTAGACTTTAGCCTTAATTGATAGGCTTAAGTGACTAATGGAAACTGTTATTCCAAGATTGTGAAGCTTTTGAATAAAGACTCCTTTCCTTTCTCACCACAGCTTTCCCTCTGGAATTTTGCCTCAAGGGTGGCGGCGGGCAAACCCCAGCTTCTGTTCGGGGACCGAACTACCCAGAGGCCATCAATAGAGAAGCTGAGGCCATAGTGCAGCCGGCTGGTGGAATACTACGCAGCCGTGAAAAGGGGTCCTCCCAGATGAGTGCTGAGTGAAACAAGCCACCCAGGAGAGAGAACACACTGTCTGATTCCGTTTTGTGAAGTTCTGAATAAAGGCAAATTCATCTACGGTGGAAGAAGTCCGAATAGAGAGGACCTCTTGGGGGGCCGGGGTATCTGAGTGGTAATTCCACAGATACACACAGACATGAAAATAGACTCATTGACCGCCTTAAAGTCTGTCCTGTTTAACATGTTCTATGTTGATTGTATCGAGTTTTTACTCTATGCTACTTTGTATGTAAGAAAAACGCAGCATATAAAAAATTTAAAAGGCAAGCTCTAAATACATTTTTGCCATAAACTATACTATTTTATATATGTGAAAAACACAATATATAAAAATGCATTTAAAAATATCTAATATATTAAAACACAAAATATAAATACAGCTTAGAGTGAGCATATATAAATTTTGTATGTATGGAAAATACAAGACAAGACTCCTGAAAGAGTAAACTGCCCCCACCCCTGCCCTGGACGTACAAACAGGTCTCCTTGCTTGGGCCGGCCTCCGAAGGAATCCACACTCCTCCCCAGGGTCACCTCCCCGTCCCGGCACCTGGCCACCAGCGTCAGGGTCAGTGACACCTCTCAACACCTGTACCTGAGAAACTGCAGGGTGGAAAGGACATTCCAGGGTCGCTGTGTTTCCAGAGGCCTCGTCCGGGGCGGCCTCGGCCTCGTCCAGGAGGGAGTCACAGCGACTCCAGCTGCCCAGCAGGAGGGAGAGGGCTCCAGGGGCTCCCCGGCAGCTCCCAGCAGAGGGACGAGGTTTCCTGGGGCTGACCACAGTAGGGGAGACCAGGAGAGCCCAGACGACCCAAGCAAGGCCCAGCCACGTGAGGACAAAACCTGTGTTTCTGGCTGGTGGCCTGACAGCTGCAAAGTTGGTCCCCATGGGGCCAGGGGTGCCCACAGCTGTGGTCCAGGCAAAAGCCGCTGCCCCGAGAGCTGGGAGGGATAACGGGACAGGTGGCGCGTGGCAAAGCGGTGTTCTTCCCAGGGTCTCTCTCGTCAGCTCATCCGTGCATCTGCTGTTCCCACCCAGGAGGAAACAGCAAATCAGAGGAAGGGGAACAAGCAGGCATGCTCCCCGGAGACAGCTCAGCCCCTCCTCCCAGGACGGGCCTCTGGGCTCCTGCCGATGTTGGCTGCTGCTTTCCGGAGCAAAGCCCCCAGTGTCTTCAGCTCAGGGACAGACACCGGGGAAGGTGAGGGCCACTCGGCGGTTGTCCTCCTGGCTGCCTGCTCCAGCTGGAAGCCAGGCCATCGATGTGACCATCGGTGGGGGGGGGGGGGGCTGCCCAGAGCATGTCCTCTTCCCCAAGGCAAGAAGCGGGGGTGTGCTGCTGGGAAGGCCAAGGGCACCCCTGCCCGCCCCCACCCTGGATGCCCATGGCCAGCCTTGACAGATGGCCCCAAGTGCTCCACCAAGCGGGACACCAGAGGGACAGATGGGAAGGGGAACTGTGACACAGAAAACTGACTGGTTTGGGTCCATGAGAACTTGAAAACATCACCTGAGCCCAAGCTGCCTCACAGGGTCTTGACTCGGGTCCAAAAAGTGAGGTAGCTCTTTCAGGTGCCAGGGGACCCCCATCCCTGCTTGCTCAAGATGCTTTGGTTTTAGCCCAGAAAGTCCCTCCCTCTGGGCGTATTAGCTCCCTGAGTGCTGACGTCACAAAGCGCTGCTGTGCCGACGGGGTGACACAGCTGACACCTCGCCTCGCCCGGTTCAGGCGGCCACCGGTCTGCGTAACACCCAGGTGGCGGCCAGGCCGTGTTCCCACCGAAGACCAAGAGCTGGGCCTCCCCTGGCCTCCCCCAGAGCTGCCCTCCCGTGTCACAACCGCACAGGGACGCCGAGGCAGCCCACACAGTGTGGTCCCATTGCTCCTGTGTCACTGCGTCCCTGCTGCCGGGAAGCAGGGCTTCCCTACAGTAAAACACGCCGGTTCTCAGCGCCGGTTCCACCCGTCCTGGAAAACGTACACGGCCGCGCAGCCGCCGCCGCGACGAGGTGTTGGAACACAGGAGAGGGTGGGGGAAAGCAGCAGAGTGGAGGGTCCCCCGGCTTCTCACAGATTCCTGTCATATTTGTTCCCTTACGTAACCGACACGCGTTCATGGAGCAAACCTGAGACGCTTGTACTTCCAGACATCGCTGTGCTTAACGAGCGCAGAGCCACTTTGTGCACAGAGCTCCACAATCTGCTGCTTTGTAACTTAACGTATTTGTCCGCCGTGACGAGAAAACCCATTCTGCGTTCCGTGGTCGGGCTGTCCGATTCCGAGAGAAGCAAAGGAAATCCCTGGGATGGTGAAGGAAATTCCTCATGCACTTGGTGGACGTCCCCAGGTGACCTTTGCCAGCCCCCCGCCCCCCGCCCCCTCTCGGGCAGCCACAGATCTGCTCCCTGTGCCGGTCCTTTTCTAGAATGTCATAGAAGGGGCGGCACAAAGCACGGAGTCCGTTGTGTCTGGCTGCCCTCCCTGACCACGGCGCTTGGAGACGTGCCTACGTGGCCGTTTCATCAGTTGCCTCTCCCTCTTTGCTGCCGCGCCGCTGTCCCTGCGTGGCCGCTCCGCACCTCGCCGTCCGTGGACCAGCTGGCGGGTGCCAGGCGCCTCCACTCCGGCTGCTCCGAGCGTCTGTGTGCCAGGTCTGTGGGAGTGTGCGCTTCCGATTCCCGGGGAGAGACCTAGGGGGTCTGGGCCATATGGTGAGTGTGCACGTAGCTCTTTTTTAAAAAAAGATTTTGTTTTATTTATTTTATAGAGAGAGGAAGGGAAGGAGAAAGAGAGGGAGAGAAACATCGATTGGTTGCCTCCTGCCCACCGCCAACTGGGGACCTGGCCTGCAACCCAGGCGTGTGCCCCTGACTAGGACTGGAACTGGCGACCCTGTGATTCGCAGGCTCACGCTCAGTCCTCTGAGCCACATCAGCCAGAGCTCGTGTGGCTTTTAAGAAACTGACAAACTAATTCCCACAGTGGCAGCGTGTGTGGTTCCCGATCCCCCACGTCCTCCCCAGCACCAGCGTGGGCAGTCTCCCAGTCCCACCTACTCCTGCAGAGGTCCCCAACCTTTTCGGCACCAGGGAACAGTTTCGTGGAAGACAGTTTTTTCGCAGACCAGGGTGGGGAATGGTTTTGCAATGGTTCCACCTCATTACGTTCAAGTTCACCTCCTCCTGTGCAGCCCAGTTCCTAACAGACTGTCCATGTCCCGGAGGTTGGGGACCCCAGCCTTAACTGATACAGAGAGATCTGATTAGTTCACTGGGGAGGAGTTTGCCAGGCAACGGTAAGCAGCCTAGGACGGGATTGGCTGAGAAGCTGGATGCCTCCAGAGTGCATGGAATTATGGGCGAGAAGATTTGAAATAAAAGAAGCATTCTCGGGCTCTGGTGTGGGGGGCATTGGCTCTCTCTTCTTCCTGGAGGACACCTGGGGGACCGTGCTGCAGCTGCCTGCCTTTCCCAATGGGCAGCATTTTGGATGGGGAGGAACTCTGGGTGCAGCCTAGGGTCAGGCTGGCCTGGCAGAGGGTGGCAGGGTTATTCTTTGGGTGTTCTAGAGCGGACGGGCTCTGAGGCAGAAGACTGCCATTCTTCCAAAATTGTGTAGCTTTTGTATCTTATGTTGTTTTAGTTTGTAAACTAACTCTATAAAAACAAAGATAACTGAAAACTAACAGGGGGAAATGATAGAAGAACTCAGGTGTTGGAGTTTAGCCTTAATTGACAGGTTTAAGTGATTAAAGCTGTGACTTGATGGGCTTAAGTGACAGCTCTGGAATAAAGATTCCTTTCCTTTACCACCAAACCTCCGCCTCTGGAGTTTTGCCTGGAGGCGGGCGGCAGGCGGCTGGCAGCACCCCCACCCCGCCCCGCCCCGTTGCCGTTCAGTAACACGATGATCAATAAGGGTGAGCGTCTCCGAGGGGCGTGACGACATCCTCACACTCGCTGCCGTGATGTGTGTGTTTAGATGCTTTCCCCACCCCCCCTCCCCACACACCCTTTTTTACTGGTCTCCTGTTCCATTATTTCATGGCCGGAGAATGGGTTCGATTAGCTTCCACTTTTGAAATTTGGAATCCTTTGTGGCCTAGAGCGTCTGTAAGTCGTCCAAACGTTTGATGGGGAGGTGAAAGGAAGCACAGTCTCGGGTGGACGGAGGGAGCAGACACCCAGCTCAGACCAGCTTGCCAAGGGGGTGTCCCAGCAAGGAAGGCCCTGTGGGTCCCCACTCGGGCTGGGTCCCAGGTCTCTCTCCCGGCGTTTCCCCGTCTCCTGTGCTCCCACCACCTCACCTCGCCTCTCTCCCTGTGCTGGTCTTGGGTCTCAGAGGAGGTGCATTTATCCCAGGGTGGACTGTGGAGCTTGTTGGACAACCCTCCACCTTAGTGACCTCAGAGGAAGCAACTCTCTCCCGCAGGGTCCTCGGGCAAACGCCCAGCGGAGGGCTGTAGCTGCCCCTGCCGCTGCCCCAGGCCCCACCCATGTGGACAGGGCGAGGGGCAGCACCCCAAAAGCAGAGTGAGGAAGCCAAACACTCGGGTACATGCCGTCCCAGAAACAAGCAACGACGTCAACAGTGAGACATCGTCACTGGCCCTCTGCACCCTGGCCCCTCCGCGCCCACTGGCTCTGGCTTGTTGGAACGGCGCATCCGAGTCTCCCCTCCACTCAGTTCCTCGCCCACCAGTTACCACCTCCTGCCCTTTAGCGCCGTCCTGCTGGCACTGAACTCGGGGACAGAGAAGTCCAACAGGCTGTGTAACTTTTATTCAGATGTGACAGCTGCCCTGACCAGTGTGGCTCGGTTGGTCGGGCGTCGTCCCATAAAACGGGAGGTCGCTGGTTCAATTCCCGGTCAGGGTACAAGCCCAGGTTATGGGTACAGTCCCCAGTCAGGGCATGTACAGGAGACAACTGATTGATGTTTCTCTCCCTCCCTTCTTCCCTCCCTCCCCCTCTCTAAAAATAAATAAATACATTTTTTTTAAAGACACAACAGCTTTCTCTGTCCTGTTTCATCACTTTTACTATTATTTTTATTATTTTTAAAGATTTTATTTATTTATTTTTAGAGAGAAGGGAAGGAGACAGAGGGAGAGAAACATCAACGTGTGGTTGCCTCTCATGTGCCCCTACTGGGGACCTGGCCCACAACCCACGACCCTGATTGGGAATCAAACCCACGACCCTTTGGTTCACAGGCCAGCACTCAATCCACTGAGCCACACCAGCCAGGGCTTCTGTTTCAGAACTTTTTAATAATTTTTTCAAAAAAAGGAAACCAGCACCTCTTCACTTTGCTCGTCAGAAGGACTTCCTCACCCACCCGCCAAATTTAGGGGTCTGGGTCCAGACATGCCGACTACAGAGCAATGTGCATTCCTGGCAGAGAGTTCGCAAAACACCGACGAGTATAAGAAGAAAAGAAAAATTCATCTTAATCTCACATCCCAGGGGCAACACTTTGGTATTTTGATTCTTTCCACTCTCTCTTCCATGCACCGATAGGTCAGTACCTTTAGGTATTTCTATGATACTGAGACGGCGCTGCTTCGTTCATGGAACGGCGCACACGGTCCCTCCGCGTCGTTTAAAAAGACCTTCTGGAGCTTGGATGGTAAGGATTCTGTGAGCTACTTCCAGGTGTCTGCCACAGAAAACAAGCCGGTGAGGAAATGAACTTGCAGGCGGTGGAGCAGGGCCCCGCCCCTCCCCCACAGCGCCGAGTCCCTCCTGGTCTCCCCACCCCCCTGGCGGCCGGGGCAGTGGGGGGGGGTCCCCGCAGCGGTGCGCCAGCAGGACCTGCTGCCTGGCTTCTCCGAGCTCACAAGGCCACACCGCGCTACCCACGGCGCTCCCTGGACTCCCACCAGGGACTGTCAGCCCTTCTGCTTGCTTCTTTGCTGAGATGCTTTTGATGATGCCAAGTCCTTCGTCTTTCCCTACAAACGTAAGAATTAGCCTGTCAGTTTCTTTCTTTGTGTTTAAAGTATGTTGGGATTTTTATTGGGACTGTGCTAAATCCTTAATTCAATTTGCGGGGGGTTGAGGGGGCTGACATCTTAAAAATAGCACAGCTCCCCGTCCATAAACAGCCTTCTTTATTTACTTATTTATTTTTAATGTTTATTTCTTGATTTTTGAGAGAAAGAGAAACGTCAACTTTGTCTCTCCACTTACACATTCATTGGTTGATTTTATATGTGCCCTGACCAAGGATCGAACCCGCAACCTTGGAGTATGGGGACTTTACTTACTTAAATCTTCTTTCATTTCTCTCAGCAACAATAAAATCAGAATATATTAAAGAGAGACCAAGGCCTGAATATTTTTGTCGTAGGAAATTTGTATAATATTTGAGTTTTAGAAAGAGATTAAGCTATCACAAAGATCAGAGGAATCCATAAGCTTCAAAGCGAGGCGGCTCAGGAGACAGTACTTAATACGAACGGACGCAAGCAGGGGGCAAAGAAGTTCAAACAGTTCACAAAGCCCTAACGTACACTGATCGTTAAAACCCTCTTCCCCGGCCCCTGAAAGATGACTGCTGTGGCCTGGGTCTCGCAGGCCACCCTGGACGACCAGGGCCCTGGTTGGGACTCACCCATACAGCTACCGACACAGAAGTCCCTTCTGGGTGCACAACAAAAATGCCATTTATATCTGTAGTGGGCTGATGGGGGCCCCGGAGACACACGTCCAAGTGTTCACGCCCTGCACCCAGGGTTGCTCTGGGAGTGGCCTCTGCTCCCCCGCCCAGGCACCCGTGGGAAACAGCAGGTATGAGTAAGGGTCGCAAGATTCGATCATCCTGTGTTCAGGGAGGGCCCTGCATCTGATGACTGGGGTCTTTGTAGGGACAGGAGAGAAACGGCTAAGACACAGGGACACAGACAGCAGAGGCCCAGGGAGGAAGACACCTGAGGATGGAAGCAGGGAGTGGAATGGCCCCTGTGCCCGGGGACGCCCAGGGTGGCAGGCAGCCACCTGCCGAAGCTGAAACAGTCGAAGAAAAGGAAGAATTCTTCCCCAGAGCCTTCGAAGGGAGCATGGCCCTGCGGCAGCTTGATTTCAGATTTCTACCCTCCGGGGCTGGAAGAAAATAAATTTCTGGCCCCGGCTGGTGTGGCTCAGTGGATTGAGTGCTGGCCTGTGAACCAAAAGGTCGCCAGTTCGATTCCCAGTCAGGGCCCATGCCTGGGTTGCAGGCCAGGTCCCAGTGGGGGAGGTGTGAGAGGCAACCGATCGATCGATGTATCTCTCACACATTGATGTTTCTCTCTCTCTCGTTCTCCCTCCCTTCCCCTCTCTCTAACAAGTAAATAAGTACAATCTTTTTTTTTAAAAAAGAAAGAACATAAATTTGTTCTAAGTCACCCAGAGGAATCGGAAATGGTGATGCAGATAGAAGCCCCTCTCACTTCTGTAGCCAGAACATGTAAAATGTAAGGTTTCAGCCCCAAAGAGGAAGGTCTTATACCAAAGTACCCCTCAAGACCTCCCCCACCCCCGCCCCGTCGGTGCTGTGTGACGGAGGAACCCAGTGGGAATATGTGTGTGCACTGAGTTAAATTGATGGCATTGCGTCCAGGTCCTGTCTCTGCAGCCATCACCGGCACCTCTCCCCCAGACCTGCATCTCTCTCAGTGTCCAGGGTATGGAAACACGGCTTTTAAAACAGACGCTATTCATTGCAGCAAGAGCTGAACACCGGACCAACCCACCAGCCGTGTGTGGTTCCCACAGTGGGGAGCTAGGCTGCTGGGACAGGAGGGGGCGAGGGAGGGAGGTGTCTCAGTGTGTTTCCTCAGAACCTCTGCATTTGCCCCCACCCCACCCCCGGGCCTGTCCCTCTGTCCTGGCCGAGCTGACAGCCACAAAGGCCCATGGTGCTGAGGAGCAGAGCTCAGAGGTGGCGGGGCTGGGTGGCTGGCGAGCTGCCGCCCAGCAGGAGCGGGAGCCCACAATCGGAGGCAGCCAGCCCAGCCAGTCCTCTGGCCGCCCTGTGCTCCCCCACAAAGCGGGGTCTTTGTGGTCCCTCCTGGTGCCGGATTCCCTGACTCCAAACGCAATTCCTCTGATTATCACCGAAGTTTCCGCCAACCAGAAGCAGGAAAAGGAGCTTTTAAAAATGTATCCTTTGGACTTACCTTCATGCTCTCGCAGCCGAAAGCAGCAGGATTAAATAGGAAACAAAACCCTCCAGTTTTGTGCGCTCTGAATTACGTTTCTTTGTTTGGGCTCTTTTATCTCAGAAGGAGCCCAGCAAAGGAAGGGGGTGAAACAACTTGCATTTGACTTGGATTCGCCGCGTAGCTCTCAAAGCCAAGCCTCGCTCCTGAAGCCCCCGGGGGCTTCTCCTGGGCGCCCCCAAGGGTCCCCAGGGGCCACCTGAGAAGGCCGCCCTCGGGAGGGACAGGTGGCAAACCCGAGAACGTGTATTCTTTTGCCACTTTGAACCCCCAGACCAAGGGCTTCCCTCTAGAGTTCAGAACTTTGTTAAGGGTAAGTTACTTTGAAGTTTGTGAAAATAATGCATTTCACACTGAAAAAATTACACTCAGAAAAATCATTTTACGCTCTCACGAGCCTGCAGCCGGCGCAGGTCTTGAGAAGACGCAGCTGTGGGACGTGGAATAGGCGGGACTCACCCATGTGAGATGCCCACTGAGCCAGCTCAGCGCCAGGCGAGCTCAGAAATGCCCGAGATGAACTTCTCGTTCCTAGGGGGGCTGAGAATGTGGGGACAGAGGCCACCCCATCAAACCGGGGTGGGAGTGTGGATCAGAGCCGCCCCTGGGGGACAGGTGGCAACAGGTCACAGAAAGACTGGACCCACATACCCTTTAAGGGGCACCTGGGCACGCTGCCCCACGGGTCGCGGCACGGGTGGGCACACATGCAAAGGTGACGAGCTTCACGCTGCACCTTTTCTATTGTCAAAAACCTGCCATCAGGGATAGACACGTTTGCAAAATTAATAAATGACACCTTCTAAAATAACAGCCTCGGGCAATGGAGCTCGCCCACAATGCAATCTGGCCTCCAAAGCAACATCCTAAAGGCTCGGTTGATGGCCGGCTTCCCACCCCCTGTTAACAACGCTCCTTAACCCCTCCTGCCCCCAGGATCCAAAGATGATCCAGCCTGAGCGGGTCTTTAGGGTCCGGCAGTCCCTAAACTCCTGAGGGCCCGTCCCAGGAGTTTAGAAGGCTTCTGCTGCCTCAGTCCACCCCACCGGGCACACGTGGGAAACGCCAGGAACAGCCTCCGGGACCTGAAGCAATTTAGGGTTCCTTTCCCTCGTCCGTAAAGCGAGGGCTGGGGCAGGCTGCCCTTTGTAAGAAGAGTTCCAAACGGCGTCCACCGCACACAGCCTCTCGGGTCTCCTGAGTCAGGACCTCCGGGACGGGGTCTGGGGGTCAGTGTGTTCGTGCGTGCCTGGGGAGGTCCCAGGCAAACCGAAGGCTCGAAAACTTCTGCCAGCACCCCCCTACCTGGGCTTATTTTTCCTTGGGTTCTGAAACAGGAACACTGAGTCACTCGTGTCTAATATTTATCCGTCACACATTCAGAACGGGCATGCGTAACATCGCGTGCCTGCAATTCACACCTCTGTCTCGCAAATGCGAGGGGACCTGGGCGGGGACAGGGCCTCACATTAAATAGGAGAGATTGTGCAACGTGTTCTGTATCCTGAGTTGATCCCGGGCACACCTTTGGAGGTGCACCTGGTGGGCGTGGGGTCGGCCTCCCGCTTGGCCGACTGCAATGGGGAGGCAGAGACACTCAGGGCTGTCCTGAAACTCTGTGGTAAGACGTGACGGTCTCAGCTTTACTGCCAGAGTTGACAGATGGAGGGACTGGCTTCATCTCAATTCCTTTGGCTTGGGAGGGACACCGTGATGTCATTTTTTGCCTTGGTAGTGTCTTCGATCTTCAGTCCACGAGAGCAACATAAAAACTCTGACCTTTCCTTGGCAGTATTTCAGACGTTCAGGAGCTAATATTTGCATAGAAAGTGGCGTTAAATGGAGTACTTAACCTGAATGTACTCTTCTCTGCCCGTACTTTTAATCTTTGGGGGGCATTTTTAAAATTTGTACATGTTGAAGTACTTCCCCGTATAATAAAGCACAATTGGAAGTGTAGGTAAACTACTCGTGTTCCAGGATGAATGTAAGTAACTGCATTACTTTTGCTTAAAATATGTTTACAGTGTATCCCTTGCATTCCTATAAGGCTGTGCTGTCCAGTGTGTGACCACTAGCTCGTGTGGCTATTTAAGTTTAAAATTAAAAAATTAAAAATTCAATGTCTCAGTAGCACTGGCCACAGTTCAAGTACTCACTAGCCACAAATGGATGTTACTGAACAGCCATCGGTCCAGGCTGCCCGCTGCCACCCTCTAGGCAAAACTCCAGGGGCAAAGGTTCGGTGAAAAAGGAGAGGGGTCTTTATTCAAAAGCTTCACAATTTTGGAATAACAGCTTTCCACACGCATTAGTCACTTAAGCCTATCAATTAAGGCTAAACTCTTTAACTCTTTAGACACAGCTTTAATCACTTAAACCTATTAATTAAGACTAAACTTTTTAACACCTGAGTTCTTCCATTATTCCCCGTTAGTTTTTAATTATCTTATTTCTATAGAGTTAGTTTACAAACTAAAACAACAGAAGATACAAAAGCTACACAATTTTGGAAGAATGGCAGGCTTCTGCCTCAGAGCCCGTCCCCTCTAGAACACCCAAAGAATAACCCTGCCACCCTCTCCCAGGCCGGCCAGATCCTAGGCTGCGCCCCGAGTTCCTTCCCATCCAAAATACTGCCCATTGGGAAAGGCGGGCAGCTGCAGCACGGTCATCCAGATATCCTCAAGGAAGGAGAGCCAGAGAGAGCCAGAAGCCCACAGTCAGCCCCCTTTGTATTCCACGCTCTCAAGAGGCACCCAGCTTCTCAGCCAATCCCGTCCTGGGCTGTTTACCGTGGCCCCTCCTACCCCTCCCCAGCGCTCTGATCAGATCTCTGTATCAGGTTGAAGAGTGCAGAGGCAGGGACGTTCCCATCACCTCTGGAAGTCCTGTTAGACCCTGCCGCTCTGGACTCGTCATCCTCTCTCCCTAGCCATGCCTAGGTGGCAGCGATGCTGTGTAACTTTGTTGATTGAATAAGAAAGTCACTGTTCTCACTTGTCTTAATAATTCTTCCGTGTGACGGTCCAACGGAAGACCGTCTGCTTTCGCCCAAACCCGTGTTTTGACACAATTGTTCAGCTGGAATTATTCTTCGCTTCTGCCTACTTCCAGTTTTGTTTTTAAGGAATGCTCCACAAGTTTTGGGTCATAGCCCTGCCCTATTTTTCTGATAATTTAATTCTACTCAAATTGGTGAAATACTTGTTTCTCCAAATAAATTATCTAAACATTATTTTACCCAAACGGAGTGTTCCTAGTTGGACAGATGATGTATGTGCTAAGCATCCCAAGAAGTTGATTTTCCGCCCCGTGGGTTATGATCAAATTCTAGACAAATTTATTTCTTTTCGAAAGAAAAAAAAATCCCCTTTTAAAGCTTCTTTTCTTGTCTTTTAAAAGAGATTTTATTTATTTATTTATTTATTTATTTTCAGAGAGGAGGAGGGAGAGAGAGGGAGAAAAACATCGTTGTGTGAGACATCTATTGGCTGCCTCTTGTGTGCCGCCAACTGGGGACCTGTCCTGCAACCCAGGCTCGTGCCCTGGACAGGAATGGAACCGGGGACCTTTCAGTTTGCAGGCCGGCACTCAGTCCACTGAGCCATACTAGCCAGGGCTAAAGCTTCCTTTTCTTTAAAAAAAATAATAATAATAATCAGGTTTCCAGGATACTATACACCGCCAAGAGAAAACTGGAAACTTCCAGGGCAAAAACCTCACACCTAAGATGGATTGTGCAATGAAACGTGAGTTGAAGCGGATCCAGCCACTGGTCCGATGACAATAAATGGACCTCCGGCCTCAGCCCCACAAGATGTGGACACAAAAAGCCGTGGAGATTGTGAGCAGCTCTCTCCACCACCGGAGTGTGGTCTTATCCCAAAATAAGGGTCCTGGGCTGGCAGCCCCTCACAGGCAAGCAATCATTCCTGCCCACCCCCAGTGATTCTTCCTTCTTCCCACCTCCCTTGCAAACAATACCAAACCCTGGCATCACCCAAATTCCTTCCAGGGTATCAGATGAATGTAACTACTTAACCAAATAAACTGAAAAACCGCCAGAAATGGGAAAGATGGACTCCTGCACTTCCACATTTCCTACGGCAGGCCCTCCTGTTAAGAAAAAACACTTCTCTCCTGCAAAATCCTTTATAAATGTGGTTTCAATGACCAAAATTACATTGAGGCACAGTCTGCCGCAACGAGAAACGACTTTTTCATTTGCTCAACAGAGAAGTACTTTGCAGCTGCGTTCAAGGAAGACACGAGACCAGAAAGTGAATTTTCATCGAGTTAAATGGTATTGATGAGAAAAAAGGTAAGACTAATGTTTATCTCCTTTATTATCCGCCTGACTGCCTCACATTCCAGAGCTAAATGACTTAAGGGGGAATTGCTCAATGCAATACGGATCTTAACAGCAGAAAATAAAAGGGTGGCCTGACACCGAGGACCCCAAAAGGGAGTCTAACCTCCTTCCTGCCGGGAGCAATTGACCCAAATGATACAGATTTCCAAATCCTGGGGGGCCCACGACTTAGTCCTAGGTTAGAACAGCTGCCTGAAACCTCGCTCCCACCCCCACATTCATTTCATCAAAATCGTGAATCAAATTAAGGCGCAGTTCCTGTTCTCCCTACGTGTGTCCTGAAACTCGGGCTGGATTCCACTCTTCAGAGCTAAAAGAACACCAAGCAGCTCGTGTTTTCAGTTGATGCATTGTCCTCTCTCGCCTTTGGGGATAAAAAAAAAAGCCGGGCTGCTCTGTTTTTGCTTCCCTCCCTGCCCCCCGCAACCCCCCCCCCCCAAAGTACTTTGTCTCCCATTCCTTCCCCGCCCCCTGGCCCTTTTGCTCCCGCGCAAAATAGGAGTGCTCGAGACCTAGTTCAAGACGGCGGAGGGCGGCTAGAGCCTGGCGCGCCCTACAGCAGCGCCCCTCGGAGGTGGGGGCAGGAAGCGATTGCCGCGCTCGGTCCCGACTTCCCCCTTCGGGCCAGAACAATGGCTTTTTTCCTGGAAAACGAAGTTAGGAGGAGGCTGGGGACACCCCGGGGTCTAAGCAGGACTCAGCGGACGACTTCTCAGGTCCGAAGCCGCGCGGCGCGCCCCTCCCCCGCAAACACCCCCAGACTACGAACACAGCTCCTTCGCCGCGCCCGGAGATTCCCCAGGCCCGGTGCCCAACACCCGAAGCCCAGCCCAGCTTAGGACCCCGCGCAGACCCCGAGCGCTTGTATGAAGCCGAACCCGCGGCAAACAATGCGCGCCCCGCCCCATGCCCCGCCCCCACGCGCTCATTGGCCGGCGCCAGATTGGACGGCCCGCCGAGGCGCTGCGCGGCGCGGAGACAGGGCGCTGCAGCGGTGCGCGTGCGCGGGGCGGACCCTGCGTGGGCGGGGGCGGTGCTTTGTGTGCGGCGGCTGTGCGGGGAGCGGCGGGCGCCGCTATCGGGCGGGCGGGAGCGCGCGGCAGCATGGAGGAGCTGAGCAGCGTGGGCGAGCAGGTCTTCGCCGCCGAGTGCATCCTGAGCAAGCGGCTCCGCAAGGTGCGTATGGCCCGGCCCGCCCCGGCGCGCCCCGCGCCCTCCTGCCCGTCCCTGCTCACGCGCCTCCTCTCTCCCGGCAGGGCAAGCTGGAGTACCTGGTCAAGTGGCGTGGCTGGTCTTCCAAGTGAGTCCCCAACAATGCGGCGCCCGGCTTCCCGCCCGCGCCTCTCGACCTTGGGGAGGGGGTGATCCTGGGACGCAGAGTCGCCAGGGAGCGGGAAGGAGGGCGTCCGTGCATTGCGCGGGAAGTTCGCGTGGTCCCTGGGGGCTCCTCCGGCCGTGCGGGGAGGGGGCGCCCAGGCTGCGCGGGGTTGCCCTTTGTTTACAAACCCGGGGGGTGCGGGGCTGCCGGCCTCCCGTTCGGGTCGAGGCCCAAACCGCTCCCGGAGCCCCCAGCCCGCTTCCCTCCTGCGCCCATTTGTTGCATGCGCCCCCTCCCCGCCTCACCCCTCCCCGCACTCGCGAGACCCCCTCCTCCTGTCCATATTTTCCCCGCTGTAACCTGAGCTGTCTATTGATGAATGTAGGGCTTTCTTTTTTTTTTTTTTCCTTTAATGGGAGGGAGGGAACTTGGCATTCCGGAGGGGACTCTGTTTACAGTCGCTTGCGAAGACCCGTTTCCCCTTTTCTTCCAGGGCCGCACTCTTCTTTGCTTTCCCCTCCCGGTGCTCCGGCCCGCGCTTGCCCGGGTGCCAGCCACGTTCTTAATCTTTGGGCTGCGTTTCTCTGTGCCCCTCAGCCTCCCCCTCCCAGCATCCGGGACAGCCTTCCCTTCCCTCTCTGGCTCCGGGCCAGGGTTTGGGGGCTTCCCTCTGCCACTTTCCATTTTGTTGGGATTTGTTTTCCTCCCAGGGGGAGACTGTGAGCCCTCCTGAGGTCGTGTGTTAATTGGGGGCTTGAGGTAACGATTTCCCTGTGAGTTTAAAGATAAGATGCTGCTGGCTAGAGGGCCGTCTCTGGGAGCTCATCCTGGGTGTGAGTGCGACCTTTGGCAACTCGGCCATCAGCAGGGATTGGCTTCCTTCTGGAGTGGCTGCTGTTCCACTAGGACCTGCTCTTTGCTTTTCCAGACACAACAGCTGGGAGCCGGAGGAGAATATCCTGGACCCGCGGCTGCTCCTGGCCTTCCAGAAGAAGTGAGAGAGGGACAGCAGTGGGGGAAGGGGGTGCTGTTGGGGGGAGGGCGGGGGCTGTCACACATTCATGAGGGATGGTGCTGGCATACCTGGGTCCTGGGCTTGGGCTGTGGTCTGAGGTCCCATAGCAGCTGACCCAGGGCCTGGAGGAGCCTCCCTTTTCCCTGGGCTGGCCTGGGCTGTGTGTGTCTAGACCTAAGGAGTTGCTGGACGGGGCTGCTTTTTGGTCTTTCTGAGAGCTGCACTTGCCGGGATGAACCTCTCTGATTCCTTCATGAAAAATTCTGGTTTCTGCAAATGGGACTGATAAAAACTAAGGCATCAGGTTTGCCACAAGGGTGCTGTTGAGCAAGAGAAGGCTCAGAGAGGGCGCTGGCATGCACAGCACAGCGTTGGGCCTGTGGTGGCATCTGTACCGACAGTGGTTGTCCTGTGGGCTGCAAAGCAGAGGGTCCTGAATGAGCACCACGGCAGCCCCTGGCTGGTCTCAGGAGCCAGATTTGCTAATGTGATTCTAAATGGCCAGAGTTTTATTTCATTTGCATTTGTGGGGTTTTTTTTTTAAATTTATTTTTGGAAAATGGGGGAGGGAGAGAAACATTGATTTGCAAGAGAAACAATCAGTTGCCTCTAGCCCTTACCCCAACTGGGGACCTGGCCCTCGACCCAGGCATGTGCCCTGATCAGGAATTGATTGAACCAGCGACCTTTCGGTTCGCAGGCTGGCACTCAATCCACTGAGTCACGTCAGCCAGGGCACTTATGTAATTCTAGACATCATTTGTGTTTTTAGGTAGGAAACGGGTTAAGAGATACTCAAGGTATGAGGAAACGGTGGTGAGCAGCTGGCAATGGATGGGTCGCCCCACTCGGGCCCCAGAGGCCAGAGGCGCTGTTCTGGAGCGTGCCCGGCAGGGGAAGGTGTGGGCAGAGACAGCTAAATTAGTTGCTCAAACACTGTCCCTGGTGGGGTCAGTCTGGCCAGCCGTTTCTCTCGGGGCTGAAGCTGTGTCCCTGCTTGCTGTGTAGCAGGACGCTTCGGGTCTCCTCAGAGGGCTGTGCCACCGGTGTGAAAATAAGGGCGGTCTTCTGGCAGGGCGCAAACGGGAGGTGAGCCTAGGCTTGCCTGTGCCTAAGAGAAGCTTGGCAGCCTCCCTCACTGTCTGCTGCCTAAGCTGTCACTCGGGTCTAGGGAGCCTGTGCTGGCTTCACTTTGGGTTACAGTGCCACAGACAAGAACCGGGCTGGCAAAAGTCTCAGAGGCGGAGGAGTTAGAGCCACGGGGTGGTCTGGATTACATCCTGGGGGAGAGAAAACTGGGAAGGCAGAGGCTCTCCTTTCTCCCGTGAGCCAGAAAGATCCCACTGGAAACTGGGAGCTGGCGGTGGTTTGCTTGGTGTGGGGGTGTGACCTTGGCCAGGAAGGAGAGTCTGGGCTGCAGGGAGGGGACCCAGGGGGCACTGCTGTCCTCTTGGGAGACAGGTTGGGCTGCTTTGGAGGGTCGGGTCTGTCCGGTTGTGCTAATTGGATTCTCTAAGAGATCCCCTTCCAGGTCCCAGTGAGATGACGGGCGCCCGCTTTAATTATCGGAAACTCCTCTGTGTAGGTCCTCTCTCCAGGTGGGCAGGCTGCCTCTAGGGTGGACTGCAGAGCCTCTCCTGGCCCTGTGGCCCCTGTGGAGCCCCTCCAGCACTTTGCTAGAGTGGTTTGGGAACAGGGGGGTCTTAGAAGAGAGACCGGGACAGGACTGCAGGCCTGGGCACCAGCCCCGGGGAGGCTGGAGTGTGGAGCCAGATTGAAGCCGAGGTTCCCTGTGCTCCTCGAACCAGAGGGATTTTGTATAGGCATTGGGGGCAGGGGACGGGGGCAGGTCCTCACTCCCAGCCCTGGACTCCAAGTGTGAAATGAGGGGATTGCTCCACATGGCCACCCAGACTCCTCAGGATATTCTAGAACTCCCACAAAACGTTCTGCCTGGGGAAGGTGGCCTGGATTAGCACTGGGTGGTTCTAGGTGGAGTTGGAGAAACCTGGAGACATGTTTCCTGGGTGTGCTTGAATTTCTTTGACTTGTCTTTACCTGACGCAGATGAAGTAGACACACGTACAGACGTTCGGGACCTGCAGAGGCGCAGGCCGGGCTGGCGTGTCAGGGGGGTGGGGGTGGTTGAAGCTCTGGGGTTCCGTGTGGTGGGAGGGAGGGTCAGTGACCCTGACTGGTGACTGTCTGCAGGGAACACGAGAAGGAGGTGCAGAACCGGAAGAGAGGCAAGCGGCCCCGGGGCAGGCCGAGGAAGCACACGGTGATGTCCTCCTGTGGCCGGCACTCCAAGCTCAAGGTGGGTGGGGGTGACCCTGATTCGGCAGCTTGCCTTCCAGCACTCAGGGCAGGGTAGAGGGCGGAGGGCTTTGGGGAATGAGGCCCTGGCCTCTGACTCAGTCCTTGCCGCCCCTCAGTCTTCTGCCGGGGGCAAGAGGGAGGCAAAAACAAGCTTGGAGCCCCTCCACCCTGAGCTGGCGTCCTGTTCTTTGCCGTCCGTCCTGCTCTCCTTTCTGCTGGAGAGCAAATCCTACTGGGCGGCTGACCGTTTTTCTTCGTCACTCACCGTGGCTTATGGGGGACAGGAAGCATGCACACAGGAGGTGCTCCGGTTTGCCAAGTAGATGCAGCTAACTGGGCAGCCCCCAGGTCCCCCACCTGGAGCCCATGGTACTGCCCCCTCCCAACAGTTCAGAGCAGCAGAGGCTCTGAGGGCACTCACCCAGGACCCTAAAACCACATTTTGTGGCCAAGAGCACGGTCACTTCCGTAAAACCTTCTGGGAGGTTGGAAGAGCCCTGCATTCGGTCCTGTTGGCTGGTCAGCAGCCAGCAGCACGGGGACCTGAGAAATAGGAGGGTGTCCTTAGCTCTCCGGGGGCACCCTGGAGGCGGGGGGACAGGGGTTGGTGTTCTGTGTGTGGGAGGCTCCAGGGGTCGGATTTGGAAATGGAGAGATGGGAACCAGCGCCCGGCTGCTGTAGGTCACAGAGCCCTGCACCTGCTTCCATTCGACTCTCCGCATTGGGGGCGTGTAGATGGCGCTGCTCCGAGTTTCCCTTCTGGAATTGTCTGCGGGGGGCTGCAGCTTGGGGCCCCCCAAAAGATAACAGGGTCCGGGTGCTGCTCTCTGATGCTCTGACTTCATTGCGTGGACTCTGCTGGTTTTTCTTTGTTCTGCTTTTAACTGCATTTCATGGAAACTGATTAGGGACCTTATACATCTTTCCTGGACCAAAGGGGCGAGAAGCCGCTCCCTGCTGGCTGCCTCTAGTCTGGAAGCCATGGGGGGGCTGGCTTCCACGGGCCTGACACCCCTTGGGAAAAGTGTGGGTTCTGGACTCTGGGGGCCAGACCATGGAAGGGGTGACACCTTCCCTTTGTCTTTGCAGGAAACTGACACCACCTCCAAGTGCAAGTCCAGCAGCTCCTCCTCGTCCTCCACGTCTTCCTCGTCGTCCTCAGATGAAGACGACGACAGCGACTTAGACGCCAAGAGGGGTCCCAGGAGCCGTGAAACCCACCCAGTGCCTCAGAAGAAGGCCCAGATTCTGGTGGCTAAGCCCGAACTGAAGGACCCCATCCGGAAGAAGCGGGGCCGCAAGCCCCTGCCCCCAGAGCAGAAGGCGGCCCGGAGACCCGTGAGCCTGGCCAGGGTGCTAAAGACCGCCCGGAAGGACCTGGGGGCGCCAGCCAGCAAGCTGCCCACTCCGCTCAGCGCCCCTGTGGCCGGCCTGGCAGCGCTGAAGGCCCACGCCAAGGAGGCGTGTGGCGGCCCCAGCACCATGGCCACCCCGGAGAACCTGGCCGGCCTGATGAAGGGCGTGGCGGGCAGCCCCGGCCGGGGCGGCGTCAGCTGGCAGAGCTCCATCGTGCACTACATGAACCGCGTGAGCCAGAGCCAGGCCGCGGCCGCCAGCAGGCTGGCTCTCAAAGCCCAGGCCGCCAGCAAGTGCAGCCTCGGGCTGGACCTCAAGGTGAGGACGCAGAAGGGGGAGCTGGGGTTCAGTCCCCCGGGAAGCAAAGCCCTAAAGGCCCCCAGCAGCGGGGCAGTGGAGCAGAAAGGGGGGAACGCAGTGGGGCCCCCACACGTCCATGGAGGCAGCAAGGTCCCTGCCAGTTGCCTGAGCCCCCAGCCTGCACCCACCCAGGAGCTGAGCCTCCAGGTCTTAGACTTGCAGAGTGTCAAGAATGGCGCGCCAGGGGTGGGCATGGTCGCCCGCCACGCCACAGCCAGCAAGGGCGTCCCTGCCACCATGCCAGGCACTGGGAGAGGGGCAGGGGCCAGTGCCACTGGGGGCAATGGGGCTGGCGTGCTGACAGACACCAGCAAGAGTGAGAAGCTGGCCTCCAGGGCTGCAGCTCTGCCCACCCCTGCAGGCAAGAGGGACTGTGTCAAGGGCAGTGTGGCCCCTGGAGGGCAGGAGGGGCCCAGGGCCCAGGGTGACCCCCGCAAGGCAGCTGCGCTGCTGGAGCTGAGCACTGGCGAGGAGAACAGCAGCTCCGACTCAGACCCCGACTCAACCTCACCGCCCGGCGCCAAGCAGAACCTGTCTGTGTCTGTGCAGACCAGCCAGGACTGGAAGCCCACCCGCAGCCTCATTGAGCATGTCTTTGTCACCGATGTCACTGCCAACCTCATCACTGTCACGGTGAAGGAATCCCCCACCAGCGTGGGCTTCTTCAACCTGAGGCACTACTGACCCCATGACCGCCACCACCAGGGCCTCCCCTGCCCGTCTCTGGCCTCTAGTCTGCTCCAGAGTGGCCGCACCCCATACTGTCTCCAGGGGCCAGGTGGCTTTGAAAGGCAGGCTTGGAAGGCCTCCTCCCGGACCCCAGCCCTGCCTGTGATGTCGGGCCAGGGTGGCACCTTGATGCCTTGCCAGGGCCTGACCCGGCCCCACTCCTACCTCTGGGCCTTTGCTTCCCACTGGCCTCAGGGAGTCTGGGCAGCTGCCTGGGGCCAAGCCAAACCTCACACTCCCTGCTTGCCTGCCTGCAGGGCAATGGGGTCAGCGTTTCTCCTGGTGCAGAGTGGCTGTTCTGCCCGCTGGTGGTGACCGTGTATTGGGGGTTGGATGGGGGGCAGGGGAGCCCAGCCAGGCCTCACTGGTCCGAACCCCCCTTTGGAGCTGCCTGAGCTGGCATAGGTGAGGGGACTTGCTGTCTCTGTCCTCCCCCACTGGCAGCTGAGGGCTGTGGCCTTAATGTAAAAAGACAGGTCTTGAAGTGGAGGTGTGGTGGCTGGGAACCCAAGAGGTGGATTTTGATGCTGTCTGACCCTGGTTCAGACTGACAGCTGCAGGCCCTGGACGCTGACGCAGAAGTTCTGCCAGGCCAGGAGGGCCCATCCCAGAGCTGTTCGATCTGATCATCCTCAGTTCAGGGGACAGGAGGAGTAGGTGTTACTGTGGCTGCCTCCCTGCCAGCCAGCCCGGGCAAGGACCACCATGGCCCCACACACTGTCCCTGCCCACTGGTGCTGCGGGGCTTGCCCTGTCCCCATTCTTGGAGAGGTGCCACCTTCCCTGACAATCCCCCCACTTCCGGGGCTTTGTGTCCTTCCCAGCTGAGAAGTTGGCTCCCTGTCCTGTTTGGGGAGTGGGACAAAATCAGTGGTCTGCCTGGCCAGGAGCCCCAAGAAAGGCCAGATCTGCTACTACCCCCCTCCCCTCCAGCTGGCTGCACTGGGGCACTGCCTCATGCAGTGACCAGCATCAGAGTTGGGGGCAGAGAGATGGGTCACCTTGGGAAACCACTGGGTATTTATAAAGCCAAAAAGAAGTAGGGCTTTGGGGGACTCTGTCCAGTTATTGGTTACAGTTGGCCAGCTGGGGTGGGGCTCTTCCTTTATCCCCATGGCCTTGACCGCAGGGGAGAGGGGCCCAGACTCATTTAGTGGGCTGTGGTCTCCCAGGGCTGGGCCTCTCCACCTGCAGGGCCCCTGCCCCTTACCTCCATGCCAAATAGGAAGCATGGCTTTTCTGTGGCTGAATCACTTGCAACAGTGTGCCTTTGGGGACAGCCTGTGTCCGGGAACTCACTGAGGGGCACCCACATGAAGTTCCTGGGTCTCACGGGTGGTCACCATGCTGGCCGTGGCAGGAATGGCGCTCACAGCCTCTGAGTTCCGCAGCCCCTCCCCTGTCTGTCACCCCTCTGCCTTAGAAGCTGCAGCTCCCTCCAGGCCTGTGGGTGACCTTGGGCTTCCAGGGGCTGTGGGCTGATGTCATCACCAGCAGCCAGGTCTCTGAAAACGACTTGGTGCCTTCTGTTTACCAGCCGTTTCAATCCCAAAGTTTGAGCCCGCGAAGCCCTGACTCCCAGCCACTTTGCCTTCTCCCCGTGTTGTGTGTTTTTCTTGGTGCTTGGGACTCGGGGCGGTTTGTGTTTAAATGGGAGCGTGTGCAGGTGTGACAGCCTTTGCTGGGGTCGGACTGCACGCGTGGAGCTGGCCGTCACGTTTACCAATAAACGAAATCCTTTCATTTGCTGCTACGTGTCCGCACGTGTCTGGGCCTTGGCCACGGACCTGACCTGAGGCTGCCCCAGGGTGTGTTCTGCGGGGTCCCCGCCACACCGGCTGTCACTGCACATTGGGTGCTTCAGTCCCATGGGTCTTTCCGTTTGTCTCTGCACCTGATAGGAGAAAGTGGCCTGTCGGTCCTCTTCAGAGTGTTTGGCGTATTTTATATATATATATATTTTTGGTACCAAAAAGAGTGTTCTTTGTTTCGGACACACTCAAAAATTCTGACCTAAGATGGTTCTGGGCCTAGCTAAAGGTTTCCTTAGGGTGGGGAGTGTTGGGGGTGGGCTGGGGCTTTGGACCTGTGCCAATTACTGGCTTGACTTGTTTTTTCATTAAAAAAAAAAAAAAAGACAAACCAAATTCCTTATGTATACCACTTCTAATTGCTTTAAACTGTGGCTGTTGGCTTACAAGAACAAAAGTGGACACTTGCCCTGGGGAACCCAAGGCCTCTGCTGGGACAGGACAGCAGCCCAGCCCCCACATGCAAACAGGACCGACCGCCAGAGGAAATGCTTCCCCCAGGAAGCCCGCCGCAGCATGGGGGCAGGGGATGGGAGGAGGGGAGAGGTAGTGCCTAGATGACCCGATTTTTGTTCATGTGCATCTAAACTGCATTTCCTAGTATTTTTGGAAAACTAACACTAGCAGTAGGTTGCAGATTTTCAGACCGATGGTAATTTATTTTGCAGGGGAAAGACATTGGCAAATGTGAGAGAAGACTTGTCTCTTGAGCTTTTAGTACACCAATAAATACTTTTCTGTAACCTGCCAGCTTGCTGTGTGTCTTGAGTGGTGCCTGGAAACACAAGTCCCTTCACTTGCCCTTTTCTTGAAGGAAAAAGGCTTCCGCACGACTGAGCCACTTTCCTGGGGTGCGGAAGAACATTTTTTCCTAAGCGAAGGTGTGGGTTGGTGCTACTGGCTTCCAGTGGGTAGAGGCCCGGGATGCTGTAATACATCATAGATTCGCTTGGAGACCTCCCAGAGACTGACTGAGGTTCAAACAACCCGAAATTCCTCCCCTCTCCCCAGAACCCAAAGATCCTGTGGTGGAAAGCCACTCGACCCCTGGAATCCTCCGCATGTGGTAACACTTTAGAAGGACGCAGCTATAAAATTCCAGGGGAGTTGCTGCAGAGCGCAAGAAGCTGTATCTTCCGGGCTACTGCCACGCCTAAACCGTGGCTCAGGATAGAGATGATTGGCTTACAAAATAACCGCCCCTGGTCCTTTAAGTTCTGCATCACCCTCCGCATGAATTTATTCATGCACTTCAGCCTCCAGGGAGAATCAGCGCCCTTTGAAGTGAAGTTGGGCCTAGATGTTGGCCGCCACCGGTTGGAAGCTAGTTGGGGCGGAAGGCCTGAATGTTTTAGTTCAGGGGGAGGTTCTCGCTGCAGCTAGAAATGCAGCCCCAGCTCTGTGAACTGGAGAACAAATTCTTGCCGAGAAGGCTGCTGGCCTGTTTTCTTTGTTGCGCCTTCGAAGGCTGGAGCTGTTTTGTTTGGAGAAGGCGGGCAGGGACACCCCCTGCCCTCCTGTCTTGGGGTGTTTGAGTGCAGCAGAAAGGTGTTGGGGATGGGCCAGGAAGGAGCAGGCTAGCGGAGTTGGGGTGGCGCTGTCTGCCGCCCCTTGCCCCCCATCCCCAGGGCGAACCAGGCTCTCCTGGGAGTAATTTCTACAGAGCCTAGGCCAGACGGGTGCGGGCCCTGGTCCACGGCGGCCTTTGTTAGTTTTATGCGCTGCCGATCTAATTGCTTAATCCACCGCCTTCCCACAAGAACCGGCCTGGCTGCCAAGGGGCCCAACCCGGCCAGAGGGCTCAGCCTCCAGCCGCCCCCTAGCCCCACCCCCGCCCCCGCCCCGGTTCAGTCCGAAAGCGCCTGGCACGATCGGTGCATCCAGCTCCACGACGGGGATCCGGCCGACTGGGCACGGCCTTCCTCCCCTCCACGTTACTGGCTCGAGGGCCTGGCTGCAGGGAGGGCGCCGAGGGGGTGCCCGCTCTAGCATGCCCTTGGGTAGGGGAGAGGAGGTGTTCCCCGCTCCTTTCGGGACCCGGAGAGACAGGGGCCGGCCGCGGAGGGGGGGGCGGGGCACTGGGGAAAGGGACTGAGACCATCGCCTCTAGAGGGCGCGCGCGCCCCACCAACTGCGGGCCGCGGCGCTTTGGACGCGCGGGCAAGTTCCCTACTCCTGGCTCTGAGCTGCCCGGGGGAACTGAATTGCACGACCCGCACCCTAACAACCCCGAGAAGCCCCCAAACAGCCTCTGTCTCTGAAGTCTCTGGAAGAAAACCCTGGCCACAGCCCACGGCCTCTTTCCTGGTGTCCAGAGTCCCCCGAGGCTGGACGCCCGCGGTGGAGCCCCGGCAAGCACTGAGCGCCCCGGTCTCGGGCTCCAGCTGGGTCCAAGGCCTCCCCCGGGCCTGGAGGACTTTTCAGCGAGAAGAGGAAATGAGAGTGAGCCCCCAGGGTGCTGGGCAGGACGGTCCGCCGTCGGGTCTTTCGTGCCCAGCGCAGGGCCTCGACGAGGGTCCCTGCGCTGGAAGCATCGAAGGAGCAGAAAAGGTGCCATACCCGACGGTCTCGGAAAAGCCATAAACATTTCAGTTCAACCAGCGTGTGTGCTGGGCCAGGCTCCGTGCTGGCAGCGGCTGCTCAAGTCAGCTCTGCGCTCCTGGGGGCAGGGGAGCGCCCCGCGCGGGGTGGCACCGCCGCCTGAGGCCTCCACACCTGGGCGTTTTCCCGGAGAATCTGCCCAGGGAACGGAACCCCGGGGTAGGAGCCCCCAATCAAAGTCAGGGTTGGTGGTGGCCAGCCAACCGGGAAAGGGCGCTGCCGTCGGCGCCTTCCATCTGCCGAAGCACAGCCCACTGCGCCGCCCCAACGCCCAGGCGCCCACACCGGAGAGAGTCTCGGCAGAAGAGCAGCCCCCCTCGGTTTGGGGGCTGCTGTCCTGCTGCGACTCTCACAAGACCACCCCACTCCACCCTCGCCCGCTGACTGTGTTGGGGCGGGCGTGGACCCCTCACGTCCGAAGGGCACTCAACGCTCTGCGGCCCGCACCGTGGAGTCTGGCGCTCCCTCCCTCCCGGGTCCTCCCGCTCTGGTCACTGAACTGGGGGAAGGTGGCGGGGAAAGCTCCACCAAGGCCCGGGTCGTAACTGGTTGGCCAAGGTTAGGAGACGCGGGGGAAGAACGCGTGCCCACAGCCCTCCCTTGGAACTCTGTTAGTGCGCCCAGATCTGGGCTTCTTCGTGGGGCGGCATCTACGGGGGGTATGGGGGTGGAATTGGGTTCCGCGCCGCAGCCACTTTGGGGATCCCGAGGGCGACTCTTCCGCGCAGTTTTCACAACCCCGCCCCCACGAGGGCCAGTAAGGGCCCAGCATTCCCAGCCCCCACCCTGCGTTCTAGTCTCTCCCGGGCCTGTCTCGCCCAACATTGGACGCTCCGGCCCCTAAGAAGACCAGGGACAGAGAGGCTGTGGGGGCTCGCGAGGGGTGCGGGGCTGCGCCGCGGCAGCTCCGGGTTCACTAATCACATCAGCTCGCTCTGCGCCAGCTCCGAGCAGCCAGTTGCCTAGCAATACCCGCGAATTCAATTCCTCAATCAATAGGCGCGAGGCGCTGCATTTCGGGGGGTGCTGGCGAGGCCGGGTGGGTCTGGGGAGCGGGTCCCACGACAGTACTGGGGAGCAGGCTGGGGCGCCTGGGGAGCGCGGCTGCAGGGAACCCGGGCCTCGAGGACCAGTGGCTTCGGGCCTGGGGGTAGGACTCGCTGTGGGGGTCCCGCCAGACCAAAGGGGAGCGCAGAGGTCACGCCTATTCTCCTGGTGCCCCCGAATTCTGCTCGGTCCCAGAGAAGTTCAGTAGGTAGGAGAAGAAAGCCGCCACCTACCCCCTGGAGGGAAGGAGGGCCATACCCTGCTCCCTCCCAAGCCCCCCTCCCTCTCCCCCTAGTTGGAGCTCCCCCAGTTGGGGAAAGGGCCTTTGAGGGCTGGATGGTCCCAGGCTGTGGGAGGCGAGAGTGGGGGATGGGGTGGGTAATGAGAGAGGAGGAAAGGGTCCTCTCCTCCCGGGCGCCTCTTCCGTCTGCTCCAATGGGCAAAAAAAAAAAAAAAAAAAAAAGGAATAAAACAGACTCGTCTCTATTTACAAAGTATATATTTAAACACGTAAAAAGCGGTATTGGATACAGACATTCACGACCGCAGAAGATAGGTACCGAGGTTTTTACTCTTGAGCGGAGGCGGAGATCGATTCAAGATTTGTAAAAATCTTAGACTTAAATAAACCCAACATGTCCGGCGCGGTTGCAGACTTCCAGCCACGCGCCCCGGGCCCCTGCCCACCCCACCCCCCAGGTCAGCGTCGCAAGAGCGAGCGAGGGAGACACACACGCCACGGACAGAGGGCAGGACAGGGGGGCGGTGGGGGCAGAACCAGGCTACCCGGAGGAAGGTGGGAGGAAGGTCGGAGGGAAGGTCAGGGCGAAGTCAGCCGAAAGGGAGGGAAGGAGGGAGGGCCGGCGGCAGCCAGGTAGCGTCCCCGAGTCACCGTCCCCTCGACAACACACAGGTCCCTTCCATGAAGTTTTCCTCTGAAAATAGCGTCGACATTTAAATAGATACACTCAGTCAACGGCGCTTCTTTATACAAAGGCTAAAATACCAGTTTTACAAATGTGAGCAGATAAAAATCCCCATTCCGGGGGCTTCTCTTTATAGGCGCAGTTGAATATTCAAAAACAAACAAAATCGTGTACTACACCGGTTCGCTCCTTTTCACCCCCTCTCGGTAAAGGCAAGAAAGTCTGGAGGGGAGAGAGGCGGAGAGGCCGGAGGAGGGAGTACAGAAGTGAGGAGGGCGACGAGGCTGGGGGTCCCGCCCTGACCCCGCAACGAGCCGCGAACGCCCCCTCGGTCCCGGCTCCCCGTCTGGCTCGCCCCGAGTCTGTGCTTCCTCCAGCGCTTGGAGTCCCCACGCCCCTCCCTCGACGAGCACTGGGAAGTTGCATCTCCTCTGGCCCTTTAAGGGCGGGGAGGCCGCAGATCAGTCCTCGAAGGGAGGGAGGAAACAGATTTGTGCTTTTGAGTCAAGCGGGGCGCACGTTCTGCGTCCCTGGAGCGCAGCGTGGTCGTGAGCTGGCCGGGGCCGGGGCGCCCAGGACCCGCCGGCCGCTGCGCAGGGCCTCCCCCGCCGCGGCCGTCCCTTCTCCAACCCCCGCTCCTCCCCCTTTGGCGGAGTTTGAAGTCGAGTTCAAGTAGAGAACACTCCGCGAGTCGAAAAGGCCTATAAATTATAGCTTTTGCTTTTAAGAAGGAGGGGGGAGTGAGGTAAAAGCAAAAGTTCTGATGCGCATTCTTGGATGAAAACCTCGCCTGTTCCTCCCTCCCCTCGCCCCGCGGAGCCGCCGGGATGCGAGTCCTGCCCGGCTCCCAGCCCCGGGCCCAGCCCCTCCTCCGCGCTCTCGCAGCCAGGCCGCGTCCAGGGCCGCGGCGCGAAGCCCCGCTGCAGCCGCCCCCGCCGCCGCCGCTGCGCCGCCCTCCGTGGGTCCGCAGGGTGGGCCTGTCTGGCCGTGCGTCCGTCTGGGAGCTGGCGGCCCGCCCTCCGCACGGGAGGGCGGCGAGTCCAACGCTTCCTGGGAGATGGGGGCCACCGTCTCCGCTCCTGGCGCAGCTAGCGGACGCGAAAGGAAAGGTCCACCCCCAGACACTTCTCTCGGAACAACTGTCTCCAGTTCTGGCCACTGACATGCAATCCTCCCAATTTATCCTGGCATTTCGGGAATGTAAACAGATTCGCTGGGTTTCTTTTCTTTCTGTGGAGTAAAGAAAGGAATGGAGGGAACTGGGAGGTTTTATCCACATGACTGACACGCACACGATCTGATCTGCGTGTGTAACACACATCTCTCTAAAGTGCATTTCCTCGTGTGGTCCTGGGGGAAGGCGGCTGATCCCCACCCACCCGCGACTTTTCACCTTCAAAATCACACGCAAAAATGATTCAAGTTAAGACTCTTTTCCCTCTTAACAGACTTCTTAATCTTAAAAAAAAAAAAGGGGGGGGGGGAGACTGACCCCACCCTCCTTTTTTCTGATTGGGGAGCCAACCTTTTGCTGGCCTGGCCGGCCAATGGGAAGAGAGAAAAAATCCGGTCCTGCCTTGGTTTCCAGGGGTCTGCCTTGGGGCTGTGGGAAAAGGGAGGAGGGGTGAGGTGGGCCGGCTGAGTCCCTCCAGACGCCACCAGAGGCCCACTATCCACGTCCCCAACCTCCCTAGTGCCCTGGGTAGCTGAGGGGTCCCTCCTGCCCCAAGTCAGCCTGTCTGCCCCAACTAAACCACACTGAGTCTCTCTCCTTGTTAAATAAAACAACTTCAAGAGTTGAAATATATATATTTAGATATTTTTTCTTAAATAACATATTTACATCTAATAGAAAATATAACTCTAGCGATAATCTTCCAACCAAAACTGAGGGAAGAAGGAGGAACGAAGGGACGGGCTATGTGGAGGTAGGGAGGGGCCAGCCAGAAGGCCGCCTCCCACCCAGAAATAAAAAGCATCATTTATGCCAAGTTTGCACTCTCACTGTCTTTCCTGCTCTCTTGTCATGGAATCACCCACCCAGCAATTCATCTTTTCTCTTTAAAAAAGCCTTGGTCCGTGTTACTTTCCTTAATGGTGACGGTCAAAAAGTTTGAGGTCACGTCGGTGACCACCACCTTCTCCAGGTTGGTCAGAGAAGGACTCCAGGATTCTTCCTCTGGGTCCCCCAGGATTCTGGCCACTGGGATCCTGGCGATGAGGGAGGGCCTTCCCCCCTGAGCCCCCATGTCCCGATACAAGCCTCCCACAGAGGTGGGGGTGCCTGAGCCATGTCGGACCCGGGGGCCACCAGGGTCCAGGGCACCCTGGCTTTTGGCCTCCAGGAAAGCGGCTCTGTGCTTTATGACCCTGGCGGGAAAGGTGTCCACAGCCAGTTTGCCTGTGGCCTCGGCCAGGCTGGGGCTGGCCACGCCACACTGAGCCAGGTCGGAGTCCTGCCTTCGGGCCAGCTGGATCACGCTGTGGCCAGCTGGGAACTTTCCTGCCCCTGAAGAGGCATCCTCCAGCTTCCTGTTCTTGAGGTAATCGCCCAGGCCATCACTGGGTTCTCCCAAGGGCCTCTGCGATGGGTCCAGGAGCTCCTTCCGGGGCTTGGGGCCTCTCTTCTTAGAGCTGTCCCCGGGCGAGCTGGGTTTGTCATCCACACGGCTGGCACCCCGGTCACGCTCCCGCTCCCTGTCACGGTCCCTCTCCCTCTCACGATCCCGGTCCCTGTCACGGTCCCGAGGGGGCTCCACACGGCAGGTGCTGCTGGTGCTGCTGCTGCTCCCCGGTGGGGACAAACCCATGTTCCGAAGGCCCTCACGGGCCCGGGAAGTGGAAGCCAGTTCCTGGGGTGAGCGGCCAGGGTAGGGGATCCGGATGCCCCGGGCAGAGTCACTTCGGAACTCGTAAGTTTTGGCCTTTGCCTTGGCCTGGGCCTGCAGAAGAGAAGTGGCATCAAGAGTGGAGCAGGGTCCTGCCCAGGCAACCCCAGGACCCCTCTTCCGGCCAGCCTCCCAGTTCACCCTCCACAGCCTCAGAATTTCTATGTGGGTGGGGGTGGGGCTGAGGGGTGGTGTGGTGGGGGAAGGGGTAAAGGGTTTGCTGGGAGCAGCCCTTTGTAGCAAGCACACTTTTTGTATTTGGTTATACGTCTATTTCAGGTAGCTAGGGGTGGGGTGGGTGGGAATTCTTGAATGGCTAAGGCCCCCCCCCAAGACACCCCTTAGGCACAGTTACTGACCTGGTCCACAGCCTGTCTGGGGACTCCCTCCTAGATTACAAATAAGCAAAGTGTGTGGACACCCCATTGGTTCACCAGCCCTCAGGGCCCCCATCCCACAAACTGACACAGCAACATTGCAATCCGCCATCGGACAAAGCCATCTTACCTTGAGGAGAAAGGTTTTGGGTTTGGGCCCTCGTTTTTTGGGGCCATAGAGCTCCATCTCTCGTTCCCTGGAGGAAGGAGGCGGGAAAGGGGGCATGTGAGTAGTGACACTGGATGGGACTCCAGTCCAGGCTGGAGAGAAGCCACCCCCCTCCCTGTCCCTAAGAGAGAAGCTGAGCAAGGTAGCTCAGCTGGCTAGGGCATCTTCCCAATATACTAAGGTTGCAGGTTCAATTCCTGGTCAGGGCACATACTAGAAGCAATGAATGCATAAATAAGTGGAATAACAAAAATCAATGTTTCTCTCTCTCTCCCCCTTCTCCCTTCCTCTCAATCTCTAAAATCAATAAATTAAGTAAATAAATAAATAAAAAGAAGCTGAGTCTTGGAAGAGCCTGTACCTTTCCTCAAAGGCTGCGAGCAGGCGAGCATCCAGGATGTTTTCCTCGGGCTCCCATGTGCTGTACCTAGAGGGAATCAGGAAGGAGTGGGCGTCGGTCCCGGGAGCAGGGAAAGAGCAGCGGGTGTGTGTGTGTGTGTGTCTGTAACTTTTCTTGTTGCATTGTATTGTATTTCAACATAAAGGGAAAAAAAAGAGGAAGAAAGAAACCTCCCGAATAACAGTCTGGGTTGAGAACTGCATATAACCTACTTACTTCTGTGACCAGCCCTTCCATTTCACGAGGTATTCCATGCGTCCCTGCGGATGCAAAGGGGAAAATATGTGTGTGCACGGGAGAAATGCCTGAGGAGGACACAAGAAATATATGCAAAAATGCATGCACCAAATGAATGCGTGAAATCCTATCGCGAAAGGCACGCGTCCACCCCCTGCACGCATAGCCCCCTGCACGAAACGCTGCACAAAGTGCATGCACCGGCATTCATCCCCCCACCCCGCCCCCCACCCATGCAATCTGTGCATCGCTGCAAGTCTAAGGAAAGCGCTTGGGCTCAGAGCCGCTGCCGCCGCCACGGCCGCGGCCGCTGATGGGACCTGGGGGAAGGGAAGCTGGGCTGCAGCAGGGGGAGGGAACCCGGGCCCAGAGGGGAGGGCTCGGCCGGCCTCGGCCCAAGACCCAGGGGCACCTACTTTCCGTATGCGCCGTTTCAGTAGGGCTTCGGCCGCGAACACCCGCTCCCCAACCGCTGAAAGCTCCATGTTGACTCGCCGCTTCCCCCCTTGGCTGCTACCAGGAGCAGAAAAGCAGCAGCCAGCGCACGACAGACCATAATACTCTCCCGCTGACGTCAGTTCTCCTCCCCCTCCCGCGCTCTCGCTCCCTCCCCGCCCCCTCCAGCTCTCGGTTTCCCCCCTCCCCTGCCGCCCAGCGCTTCCTCCCGCCCCACGTGTTGCTAACGTCGTTGCTAAAGCGGAGCGGACTGGGTCTGCTC